>NW_009723577.1:37140-48622 GCF_000703405.1 Apaloderma vittatum | reverse complement strand
TTAGGCTGCCCGGTGTGGGATGAGCCCGCACCCTAAAGGAGGCTGCCCCTGAAGGGGCCTGGCTGGCTCCAGCTGTTTCTGTGCCCCGTTCCGGTCGGTGGAGCTAACCAAGCCCCGCTGCCACGGCTTGCTGCTTCATAGAGAAGCCTGTGAGGCGGACACAAGCTGTTTGTTTCGGACACTTGCTGCTTGGAAGACTAAGAGTACTTTTTTCCTCCTGCTTTTTTGATTTTGGTGGAGATTCAGATTTTTTTTGTGGGGGTTCAGATTTTGAAGTACTGAGAATTACGTATTAGAGGACACAACAGCATTTGGGAACCCTCAGACACTTCTTTGAGATGCTGGGATTAACCCAGCAATATTAATTCTCTCCCTTCCTGTATATGCCTTAAGGCACAGGCTGTAATTGTACATTTCTACACTGTTTTCCACTGCAGTTTTCCCTGGACCAGGCAAATGCTACTCTTTGTTCAGAGGGTCAGCTGAGAACAACAGTGAATGATGCCGGCTCTTATTTATTGTGGCCCTTTTCTGATGTTGGAGCACAAGATAACAGATGAGCCACAGAAACCTCCAAGAAAAGGAAGCTGGCCATGACTGGGGAGAGAACTAGGTATAGCTTCTGCTTTGCCACGGAATTGGTGTTTAATTATGGAATTGATACTTAACTATGGGTCAGTCAGTAACAAACGATATGGCAAGTGATCCTCATTTGCACATTGCATGTGACTGATCCAGGATAGAAATCAGTTCAGGCATCTGAAAAAAATCAAGCTTCAGATGCCTCAACACAAATTCATGCATGAGACACAAACTCATGCATGAGACATCTACTGTTAACAGGTACTTTTGGAAACAAAGCCCCTTATCTTCTGTCAAATGAGGATGAATATGCTCTTCTTCCTGGGGGTGTTGCAAAGATAAACCTTATAAAACACACTTAAGAAAGCTCATCTTTACACAGTGGGTAGTAAACCTCTGGAACTTGGGGGAGGCTGCAAGGCTGACAGATCACTGGTACAAAAAGGGATTAGATAGATTCTTAAACAACAGGGCCCATAGATGTACTCCTGAACCCCATGGATACAACAGCTGTGGATGCTGGGGGAGGTTGAGAGAAAAATACTGCAGAAAATGACTGGGCACATGTTTCCTCCCTAAACAGCAACTCCTGTCACCACCAAGAGCAAGTGGAGCAGTGGTCTAATGCCAGAGGGCAATTCTGTTTGTAAAACTGGTAAGACCAGAAACTGATGGATCTAATAGCTGATGGAGTGTCCTCCCTCTTGATATGATACATTAAAAAACACTCAATGGTTAGTTTGCACAATTACATATATCAGGAGATATGTTTACATGAAAAAACACACCTGCTTTTGTTCTGTGACCAAAAACTGAGGATGACTGGTTATTTACTTTTCCCCACCGCCATTTAAAGCTTTGTAAAGCATTTTCAGTATGAAATTTCAGCCACAGGGTGAAATTTTGCGTGGATAATATCAGCCTCAAAGTCTTACTTTTCAGAAAAACAGAAGCTTCTGAAAAAAAGGGGGGACTATTTCAGTGATCTGAAGACTTAGAAGACTGCTTTTGATATCAGGAGAAGCTATAATAAAAGGTAGATCCAATGTTTTCCTCCTTCAAATCACTACTCTTACGGAGTTTGAGTTATTTAGCTCACGCTCAGAGAGCTACACGGTTTAGAATCACCAACAGGTGGCAGCTTACTGAGTAGGAAAAACAGCGGAGCTGCACTGAAATACGTACTGGCTGATCTCATAAATAAGCTACAATTTTTTGGTTTTTCTTATTCCTCACTCAGCTGATCACAAAAACCCAGGTTTACATTAAAAGATATTAAGAGGGCTCCCTCTGTACAAATGAACAGAGCACTCTGAGTCCTGCGGCAGCAGAGCCCACGGCTGCTGTTCACCATGTCCCATCCTGTGGTGTCCCCCCAGGACCCTGAGCTGAGGAACAGCCACCCTCTCTTGGGCACTGCTTGTTCCTTTGCTGCCAACTCTTTACTGTGTGATGAGGCAGCTCCTCTCTGGATCGAAAGAGGCTTTAGGAACTTTAAACGATTCCACACATAATGTAAAGATTCTTTAAGCTTTAGCTTATAGTACTTAAAAGTTTAGAAGCTGAAAAAAAAGAAAAAGAGAAGTAGAGGTGGAAAATTGCTTTTATGACAACAGGCTACACAGATCTATTCTCAAACCAAATGCTGTGCTCATGAGAAAGGGATACATCAATAGCCTTTGAGACCTCTGCTAGTTTTGTTTATGATAGATAGTAGCTACCCTTTAAAGAACTATGGTTTCATTCGGTTTCATTCTCAAATGTCAGAGGAAACACAGAATCACCAGTCAAGAGGACAACTTAAGACCTACCAGTTTCATACTGGGGAAAGTATGATCTTGACTGCTGCAGACTGCTTTCAAGCACCAGGCATCTGAGCCACTTGAAGACAATCTTCTCAACTACAGGCAAATTCCACACCTTGTTTCTCCCAATATACACAGGTCAGTCACTAAGGTAATGACCCAAGGCTATTGTTCTGGCCTGTCACAATCTTCACTTCTAATTTAACTTAACACAACCACTATAGCTTTTTAATGCTATGATAAAAGCCTATGTTGTAGCTGTAGCTATGACACAGATTTCACAGAAAGTGCAGCACTTGGGAAATGTATTAGTACTAAATTTGCTGTCTCTCAAGCTGGCCATGGTAACTAAGGCAACCTACTTTAAAGGTGGAGAGTTATGAAAAACCACTGCCAACGCTTTTTCTTTTAACTAGAGAGAATATGCAAAGGAATTAATCTGAATTATCTATTTAAGTGCATACCAATGAGGTATCAAAGGATTTAGTGAAGATGACTTTCTAACTTAACTTCGTTGTGGCTTCAGAGTTTGGGACCAGTGCGAAATTCCCACATTAATGCTAGCAAATATAAGAGGTGCTCTATGTCATTTCTTTGTGTATCCACAGCAAAAGAGAAAACACTTCCATAAGGATAAAACCGAACTCACTGTATTAACAGAGTGACTTTTGTATCAAGACCTGATTAAAGCAGTTGCCCCTTTCGGCGCTCCTTGTCACCTGAAAAAGAATTATTGTTTAATTTCCTCTGGGTTCATAGTCCCCATCCATGCACTGTTCACTGTCAAGGAAAACCACATCCAGACCCTGCCTATCACAGGGCAAAAGCCTCGTATCTACTCCTACTGTCTGCTCTGAAGCAAACACTCCTACCAAGTCAGGAGTGCGTTTCCGCAGGGAAAGCTATGGCTCCTTCATTGTGTCCAGAAATTAAATATGAGCTGGGCAGCTAAAACAAGCCTGTGTTACCTTGTTCACAGAATCACAGAATCACAGAATTGTTGAGGCTGGAAAAGACCTGAGATCATCAAGTCCAGCCTATGACTTCGGTCAGGTGTATTATTCTGCCTGCACATGTGTAATTTGGTCATGAAAATAATTACATACGTACACTCTGTTTTGGGAATACTTTCACTGGCATAAAACAATACCAACCTCAAGGCTAGCTGTGGAACACTTAATAGCTAAACCCTGCCTAACCTAGGACTAGCTGGTATTATCTATAAACCTGGTCTCGATGGGTAAAGCTAATGCAATTTTTTCTCATGTGGAAAATACACACACAGAAGACTCCAAGACCAGGGCTTTAGCTGGGAATATGTGCAAAGCTGGGTTTGTAGTACAGGACTCTTTCTTTTAAATGCTCTGCTGTACTGCGCTCATTCCTCTGTACTGGACCTTCTGTCTGCCTGGTTCATGGCTTCTCACTATTTTTATACAAGGGGCTGTAAAGAGAGGCACTGAACAGTGGGTACATTCGGCACTATAACAAAAGCAGTAACAGCAATTTATCTCACACATCACAGAATCATAGAATGGCCTTACCTGGAAGGGACCTTAGAGGTCATTTTAATCCGGCCTCCCTATCGCCAGGGATGCCACGTCTCGACTAGATCAGGCAACACATGGGGACAGAACGGGAATTGAACTCGCGACCTCCACTTGTTCTTTCTACAGCGAGGTCATTAGTGTGAGGGCAGGGCAGCAGGATGCAGCAGGTAAGAGGGTGGTGTGACCCTGTGCCCCTCGCCCAGCATTGCCCTTCCTGCCAGCAAATCCCAACTGCTCTGACACCGCCAGTCACACTGCACATCTGGGTTAGCAGAGCACTAAGAACAGCTGTGTCTTGTACACAGGTATTACACAACTGCACAGGTGAGGCACGACAAAGTGAAAGAATACAAAGTACAATCTGTGCCGGTAGCAAAGGGAAGGAAAAATTAAACTTCCCTTACACCGAGGACAGTGTTTTCTAGTGCTTCTGGAGATGGCCTGCGAGTTAGTGCTGTCACTTTCCTGGCTCTGGGGACCACTCAGATTTTCACAGAAGACACATCAGCCCATCTTTGTGTCATCGTGGTGCCTGCGCTGATCCGTAAGATGATGCTGCCACCTGCTGAATTTCAACTCTGACTTCAGGAAGGCAGGCTACAGAAAGTAGAGCTAAAGGAGGGCTTACCTGACAGTAGTTATGATCTGTCTGCCCAGGGCAGAAACCTGAGCGCCATCACAAGGTGGTTTTGCATTCTATCGGTGACGTTAATATGCAGACCAAATTTGGCAGGTAATTTATAATCTGGATTGAGGAAATATTATTTCTCACCTGAAAAGTCAAACGTATATAACAGAATCAGTGGAGAACTGCAATGAGCCAGAGGAACTAGGAAATTTATTTTAAAAGTCTTTACCCAGTATAATTTGTATCATTGTACTACACATTTTAATCTCAGAAGCGTAACCTGTTAAATCTGATTTAAATATTGCCATTGTTATAATGCGGATACCCTGCATTTTGCAGCTAGCTGTGCCGGCAGCACTGTGTTGCAAAATTAAGAGACTCGTCCTTGAGCTCTTTTCTAAACAAGTACATGTCTCTTGCTTGCTAATAATGAAAAGAGACCGTGACCAGACGAGTACAGCTCATGTTGGGAGTTTGCTCGTGAGAATGGTCAGATAAGACGCTTCTTGTACACAAGATGTGCATGGGAGTAAATGGGAGAGCATGATCAAAACAGACCTGGGAAAGTCTGTTCTCCCTGTGTGACAAGAGAGTGATTGAAGGAGGACACGAGTGAACAATCTTGGCTGCATAGTCTGGTCTCCTGTTTGTAACCCATAAATACTGCTTCTTGCTAATAAACTTTGCCTTAGCTGCTCTCAAGAGCTGAGTCCGTGCCTTTCAGCCTGCCGCATTATAATGTGATTTTTTTTCTAATTTTTCTGTTTGAACAATTGTATCTGCAATGGGATCTGTAAGCACAAGATCCAATGTCCTCAGTTTAAAAATAGCACAACACATTTCTTGGAGGACAAAATATTTTATAGATTTTTGTTCTTGGTTAATGAAAAACAAGCAAGAAAACCCTAGGAAAAAATAAGTCTCTGCATCCCTTGCTGAGTGAAAGCACAGCGGTACAGGCTACAGATTAGGCTGTAAAAATTGCTTTTCAAGTGCATGATGAATTTCCAGAACAAGATTATTAATAATCTATCGCTTAGTCTGAAATCTGTACAATTTACGTCATGCTGTATTTTAAATGCTTAAAGGACTTGACTGAGCTCACAGAAACTCCTTCTTTAAGGAATTTGAGTGCTCAATCTTTGTGAAACACATTAGATGTGTCAAGCAGTGGAGAAAGATAGTTCATGAACTGGAGAACTGGCACCTCCTCATTAATGGTGAAACCAGGAAGGAGAAACTTTCTCAGTTAAATTTCTTGGAGGGCTACATCTTCTTTAGCTGACACTTTCCATTTGAAGCATCACAAACCAAAGCAATTTCTTGATAAACGGGACCTTATCACTCTCTACAACTACCCAAAAGGAGGTTGTAGCGAGGTGGGAATCCGTCTCTTCTCCCAAGTAACAAGTGGCAGGACAAGAGGAAATGGCCTCAAGTTGTGCCGGGGAGATTTAGATTGGATATTAGGAAAAATTTATCCACCAACAGGGTTGTCAAGCACTGGAACAGGCTGCCCAGAGAAGTGGTGGAGTCATCATCCCTGGAGGTACTTAAAAGATGTATAGATGTGGTACTGAGGAACATGGTTTAGTGGTGGACCTGGCATTGCCAGGTTAATAGTTGGACTTGATGATCTTACAGGTCTTTTCAAACCTAAATTATTCTATGGCTTACCTGATAACACCATCCCTGTGAAGCTAGTTTCTTTACACTCAGGCTTTGAAGAAGCAGTGTGTACATCATCTGCTACGCTTTCCCCAGAAGGAAAAGAGGGAGGTAAAAACCAGCAGTTTCTGTTCTTTTCTTTCTGCTGCAGAGCTCAGTCATAACTGCACCTTTAATTAAGTCCATTTAAAGCACAGATTTACCAGAGGACTTTTCATGTCTGTGGTCTGTGCTTGACACAGCATGGGACACAGCTTAGATTTAGACCTACAGAGTAACAGCAGGAGCAACTCAGGCATGACTGTGGGGAACACTGCATTTTTGCCTGCTCAGACATCCCTTCATCATAATGGATCCTGACACAGGAACACCTGCCTGCCGTCTCCCACTCGGAGCACGGGCTGCCAGAGATGGCACAGGCACAGTTTGCAACGGCACAGCCAGGCTGGCACAGGCTTGGGCATTCAGTCAGCCAGAAGCCACTTCCCTCGGGCCAAGTTATTGCCAAGAAGCACTGACAGCATCTTGCCTCTATGCGAGGCTGCACCTCCCAGCTCCTGCTGAGCTTCTGCTTAACATGCTCAGCCTTTTCTTTGAGAAAGAAAAAGAGATACAGCCTGGCTAAAGAGCTCCTACAGCTGTTTTCAGGATGTGCCTTCAGCAAAGAGATGATGCTCTAAAATGAAGACCTGAATTTGGGAAGTGCTGCCTTCAAAGCTCCAGAAAGGTCAGTGAAAAGCATGTTCACAGCAGCATCAGTACTGAATCCAACCTCTTTGAGCAGGCAGAACTGCTCTGTGCTAGAATTTTGCACTTGAAGATGTGTGCTGAGTGAATTTTCAGATTAGTTTTCTTAGCTCATCACGAGCAGCTGCAGCACACAAACAAGCTCAAGACTTAAAAGAATTGCATGGTGCTGTGGAAGTAGGTTACTAACCCAAAATTGGCTTCCTTTCCCCAATGCTTCTCCCTCTGCAGTGATGCAGACCCTAGAATGGAATGAGGTTAGGCACAGAAGAATGAATTGTTTGGACTGGGGAGAGATGTGATGGCATTAGATAGGTTTTATGAAACTCAAAGGGACTGAGAAAACTTGAGGAAAGATGGCAATTTTGGAATATTCTGAGACTGCTGCTCACTAAAACAAGATTGCCACCAAGAGGAATATGAGATTACAGCAAACTTAATAGATTCAAAGCCCACTTCAGTCAATTCACTGCATCCCTGTGACATGGACAGCCAGGGCCCATGCCCCACACCTGAGCTTTTGCTACTGTCCATCCAAAAGACATTGCAGGTGACATCTCAGCTTGACCACTAAACCCTGACACAAACATGCTGACAGTCTGTCTTCAGCTAACTGTACCAAACTGCACACTGTAGTTACAAAGTCCTCCGTAGCACTGTGCACAAGTAGAAGACTATCCTGCATCTCTTTTCATAAAGAATTTTCTCTCTGCACCTCCTCCAGCTCATTGCTGGCAAGAACCAGCCCACTCAGAGTGCAGAGCAGTGGCGGAAACAATATGAATCTCAAGATTATTTAAAAAATCTTTGAAAGTTTGAAAATCCTCAGAAGATTCCATCTTTTTAGTAAAAGTCCTAAACCAAACCTCCGATGCTACTCCTCTGGCGGTGATCATTCTGAAGAGGCCTCCAGGGCCATGTACCACAGCTCTTCTTACAGTCTCATAGTGGCCTCTGCTGGCCAGGACTGAGATCCTGGCATCTGTTTCAGTGCTGGCAGTTCTCAACCCAGCTACGATTTACATAGATATTTTATTGGTGACAAGGCTGAGACATCATCTACAGCACTGTATTAACTTGGGAGCATCCCACCTAATGCTGATGATGTTGCTCAGTTCAGTCACCAACAGCAATACAGTAGCAAGGGCCTTGCAAAAAAGTCCAAATTTCCAAAAGTATTTCCTACTTCACTTTTTGTGTGCAAGTGCAGGTATCCTTGCTGGTATGGGAGGCTCTCTAAATTATGCCCTAGAGAAAATTGTTCCCAAAGACATCTTCTGTCACCCAAATCTTTGGTAAATTATAAAAATGCATAAGTGCTCTATTGAGATTGGTATGCAAGGGTAGATCTCTTCCATTGTGGATAAAAAGAGAAGTGCATAGAAAAGTAAGCAAGTGCTTAGCATTGAGGAGTATCAGAACAAGTGACTAGAAACACATCATTTGCTATTGCAAACTATTTTGGCTCCATTACATTTAGTGGATACAAATTAATACAGAGTAGCTGATCGCCTGACCTGCAGGTCAACATATGTAATGCCAGTTCTATGAAAGCCCATTTCCAAGAGCAGAAACTAGAGTAGAGAAGTTAAGCAACTGGCTCAGTAATACAATGAGGAATCCTCGTTGGTGTCTGGTTTCCACGCTAAGGTTTTCAGTGTATTTGTGGCCCCAGTCTTATTCAGAAAGCAGGAGAGAGTGTTATTGAATTAGGGAAGCCAGTGCTACATCTGGGCTTGTGCTGAGTGCAGTTGTTTACTACTCTTGTGATTAGACTTCTAAGGTTTAAAAAAAAAATCCAAACATAACCTCCAAATGAAAATCACACTTTTTTCTTTAGGGAAAAAAAACCAAACAGCAGTTGATATAATCATGCTCTTTTAGGAGTTTCATTTCAGACAGCAATTACTCTTTATTCTCAGGGTAAATTAAATTGTTGCTTATTAAATGCTCACAAAAAGGCATTTAGGAAGCAGTATTTATGACCACTTGGAGATCTGGACATCAAATTCATATGTTTTCACTGTGTACTTGCACTAAAAGAACATTTGTTTGGAAAATCAGCTTCTGCCACTCAGTTTCTAAAACTTCAGGCTCACTCCCTTAATTTATTACCATCCTTTACCAGGTCAAATTTTAATACACAGGAAATTTAAGGAATAGAACATCTTTTTCTGGGAAAGTATTTGTCATTGAGAGATTAAGTTCTCTCCCTGCAGAGAGAAGACATAAGTGCCTAGTTCCTCACAAGCAGGGAAGGAAGGAGGGACACTGTCACGGGCTGAGACAGTCTCCTTAACCCAGACAGAGAATACTGTTAGTCAAAGGGCTATGCTAGTTTTTGTACTCTACTTTTGGTATAGTGCTGTCTTATTGTATGCTTTAGTAGCCTCTGAAAGGGCTTCAGATGGGGAAAAAAATCACCAAAGAAATTGGTACCTGTTGTCCAGAAAATAAGAATTTGCATCTCTGTGTTATAGTCCACTGTGTTACAGAGGAACCACAGAAGAAAGGACTTTGTGTCTCTTGATCTTGGAGTCCTCAGTTTTGTGGATTGGATCTAGCTTTGTTCACTCCAGTCTCTTTTTGGCACAACTAAGATACCAGTTCTTACCTTACTAGAGAGCGGTTGTCATTTCTGATGAACTGTTTCCATCACTGTATATAAACATGGTAAACTTTCTCATATTAGCAAAGTGATCAGCATTTTCAACCTTAAAAAGAGGGCATTTTCAATGCAATACATTTGCTGCTGTGAGTCCTGTCCAGCTCATAATTGTGAGGTACGTGATGCAACCTTGTTTCCAGATTGCAGCAAGCAACAAACTAAAAAAGTAAAGGACTGCTAGTCATATCACATCTTTTCTTGAACTCATTTGTTTACATTCTCCCACAATGTAGGCCAGTCCCTGAAGAACTTACGATCTAATTTAAAGAGAGATCCAACAATTGGTGTTATAACTGTACAAAGAAATAAGACGAATCAAGGCATGTTTAATAGTGACCTGAGCTACATCACAGTTTTTTATTAGTCTACTTTCATTTAAAAAGAACTACACAATAAACATGAGTAACCTCAGCAAAGTAGATCTTGGGGAAAAAAAGAGGAAGAGAAAAAAGTGTCATAAAGTATTGTTGGGAAAGAATTTAAAGCCTAAAATGCCATCAGGATCAGTTTACAGTGCCCTGGCAAGGGGCCAGAGGCGAGTACCCCCATCATGTTCTGACTGAACACTGAGCTACGGAAGTTCACAGGCTGTTTCACATCTGTGTGCCCAACAGGAGCAATTTCAGTGGGAGACAGGAGTCACAATACTCTAAGGTTCATGCTAAGACACTGTTCAGTGAAGTGGATAGACAAGCGACCGAGGCTTGTACTGCTGGTGGATGGTACATGCACGGTGGCAGCGTAAGTCAGAAAACAGTTGGAACAGGAAAGGGATTATTCATAAAGACAAGGAATGGATAGTCAAGTCTACTGGCCTGGCATTTTGCATAAGAAGATGGTAAATAACAGGCCAGAAAACACAGAGTTGATGGAGAGATATTCACATCAGTCCTATATTACTAACAAGTTCACTGCTAATGGCAGCAGAAAGTTCTCACTACAGATCACCGTTCCACTATAGCTCCTTAGTTTGAACATTAAATATCTCTGGCAGAAAAGCTTGAGGAGTGCAAATCAAAATCACTGCAGTCAATCTTTGAATGTGATTTGGATCTGAAACTGATTCATCTGTTAAACCTTCAGCTTTATGTGCTGCTGTAGGAATATCGTAAAAGATGACACTGACTGGGAGTGTGCATGGCTGGGAGTGATCTACTCCTCCAAAAGAGCATTTCTGTGATTAAGGTGTGAACAGAAGTGCTCTCAAAGAATGGGAAAATATTATTCTGGTTACTCAGCACTTCAGCTAGAGACCTTGACAAAAAGTTTGCAAAAAACCATATGTCTGCTATTTTCTGGCCATCAGAAAAAGAAGGCTCCTGTCCTGGTGTTCTTCTCCAACTTAGTGTAAACTCAGCTTTTCAGTTTATCTTGTTTTTCTTCTTACCTTCCCAATGCTAGGGAGTATAAACTCTCTGCTGCTACAAGAACATAAAGTTATTCCATCATTATAAACAGATATTTCCTCTTTGTTTCTCTATGGGAGGTTGTTGGTCTCCTACTTCTGTTTGAGAAGATCATAGCTTCATGTTCTTTCCCTTACCTTCCAATCAGCTTCCAATCTTTTATGGGCTGCTGATTCCATTAGTTGCCTATGGAAAAGCCTGTTGATACAGAAAATAGAAAGGTTTATTATTTTACGTTAAAAAAGTATCTCCTCTTCCACTCAAGAGAATTCCTACAAAATTCAGGTTTCATATGTTATCAAGAAAAGCAAATTAAAACCTTTCTTCGCCCCTCTCCCCTTATCTCTCTGTTACAGATCTAATTCAAAGGTTTAGAGGATATTTTACTTTTAGGGTTTTTTTTTTATATTGAGATGATTAACAACTTC
>NW_009723577.1:0-37109 GCF_000703405.1 Apaloderma vittatum | reverse complement strand
CCCTACAAGCACACCAATCATTACATAAGCTTAAGGCTGCCACTACTGTTGAATTTGTGTATAAATAACCGAGATATATACTACCTTGTAGCCAAACAGTAGTCAAAACTATATCTGCTGAGAAATGTAAAGAAAGACTATGTACAAGAGCCTAATATTTCAAAAATAAAGAAGAGAGAGAGAAAAAAAAAAGCCAGGAAATCTCCAGGGTTTTTTTTCTCCTATCATTCTCGCCCACATAGAAGAAAAATTGTGAACCTTTGGGGAAAACGTGACAGAACACTCCTTATGTCACAGTAACCTAACTCTGGAGCTCCTTGCTAAAAGGAATGGGAATGGCAAAAAATGACGTGGACTCAAGAGAAGGGACAAGCATTGGCGGAAGAGGTTTGTTGAGGTTTGGCACATCAGGCTCAGGAAATTCCTGAGACAAGAACAGTTGGAGGCTGGGAGAGTTTGGGGGGAGTATTGTACGTGCTTGTCCTTACTCTCCCCTAAGTGGTTGCTTCTGGATACCAGAATTAACTCTCGGTCTGAGCTCTCATAGCCCTTCTTAAGTTCCCATGACGCAAAGCAATGGAGTGGGGTGAGAAGCCCCCCTATTCCCTTGCAGGATATGATCACAGCTTGGTGCTTCCCATTACACATTGCTAGGGGACTGGTGCTGGGGGACTGGAAGGTCAGAGTAAGGCAAGGCTTAAGTCTTTTCCCGTCCCAGCTGCACACGTCTCTCCCTCACATTCCCATTCACAGTGGCTGGGGGCCAGATGTCAAACCAGGCCTCTTAGTAGATCTCCACCAGGAGAATTGCTCTGTTGTCTTTTTTGTGGCATGCACTGTGGTGGCAAGAGAAATCATAGATAGAAACTGAGTCCTGTGTAATTATTTTTTTAGGTGAGTTCTTTCATAAAAGTCTAAAACTTTCCATTTGTTTCAAAAAAAGTGCCATCCCGGGATGCTTCTTCAGTAATGGCAAGGTCAGAGAGTCCCACTTCAGCCTGTAGGCTTATACTAGGTACAAAAGCCTGTCCTACCCCATCTACCAGCAAAATCTGGTGAGATGGGATATGCCATTCACAACTGAGTGAGTGTGAAAAAGACTAAGATGCTGTTTACTGAGAAAATGTTTCTCTTCTAAGCACCACAGCCCATAAAGTCATGACTGATTTCAAGCTGGGAGCATAATAGTAGCTCTGTTCCTTCTCTTTGTCTAAGATCTTTTGCATCTGTGCTCTTCCTGGAAATTAGCTTATAGCTGAAAAATCTATTTTCTTTCCAGTTCCTGTATTCGTTTCCAATAGGTTTCTTACCACGAAATTCGTGGTCAGAGGAGCAAAGGCCCACTATCTCCTTGAAAACTGTCCAGATCGTCCAGTAGTACTGTGTGATTTCAGTTTGTAATTTTCGGTAATGCCTTTTCTTATAGAAACTTTAAGTCAGATCAAAGAGCAGAGAACATATCCACTGAAGGACAGGCCTGAATCTGTCAGAACACGCTGAAAAAGGCCTAGAAGGGAAGATAAAAATGTTATGTTCTGCAGTAAAAGTTATGTTCAGCAGTATGACTTGCCAGCATGGGCATGCAGGACTTGTCATGTGAGCTTACTGGGTTGAAGGGTGCCCCACAGGAGGTCCTTTCTGTACCCACACATGCAGTCTAGAAGCACATTTGATGTGCACAAGCAGAAGTGGTGTCTGGCTCCACATCAAACTCACAGCTAGACCAAGGCACGCTCAGGAAAGAACTGCTCTGCGTGGGCACCTGATGTCATAGAATCATAGATTAACGGTTGGAAGGGACCTCAAGGATCATCTAGTCCAGTTCTTGGGTGGTGGCAGCCATGAAGGTGCAGATGACGCCGCTGCAGGCCTGGAAGGATTTCTTCCCGTTTCAATCATTTTGCCCCACCTGACTTCAATGACATCTCAAAATGGAAAAAACGGATGGTCAAGAACCTGCACTACTACCAGACCAACAGATCATGGATGCCACTGTAGTCTCCATCATGGGATTTCTGAGTCTTCTGAATATGCTTATTGGTGGTACTGTGGTGGTGCTGCTATTCATGAAGTTTGTGTGAGTACTGGACAACGAGGATATGTTCCACAGGCTGAAGAAGCAGTATCCAATCATGTTTGTAGTGGCCATCATGCTGTCTAGCCATTTCTTATCGGGAAACTGTTATGGTGTTCTTGTTTGGGATCATGCTTCCTCTCCTCTTGATATTTGTCCATGCTTCTCTGAGGCTCCGGAACATGATGAACAAGCTGGAGAACAAGATGGAAAGAGTAGACTTGAAGATGACCCCAGCGGGCATCATACTGGGTGATCTAACACAGCAAGAGGATAGGATCAACAAACTGGCTGACTGCATATCTGAAGTGAAGGAGTAAGCAGCTGCAACAGAGCATTTTTACCTTTTGCAGGAGTGTAGTTGCCATTTACTATTGTTCAAGCTTGCTTTCAGTTTGTGCAGAAAACAGGAAGTGACCGTGGTACAGATTAATAGTTGCAGGATAGAGATATTTTAGGGTCTTCTGGGGTCCTTCAAGAACATAAAAGCAACACTTTTCTATTGTATGTCCCACTGCCTGGACTTGCAATCTGTACAGTCTCCCTTGCTGGGTCCCCTGCTACCATGGAGGTGGCTTTGGTTTGGAGTTAATTACATGTGACTGGATCAAATACTTCACACTGTACTTGTTTCTAGCACAGACTGAGTTGGGCTCAGCAGTTTGAGATACTAAACCTTTGACAATCCAGGTATCTTTTGCTTTGTGTGCAACAAAATCAGAACAGAAGTTTATTTCATGTGGTAGCTGAAGGCCCAATATTTAATGCTGCCAGACTTTGTTTTCTTTCAGACAAACTGAAAACTCAATTTTCTCTTTGTAGTTTTCATAGGAGCATATTAAATAAACTTCCTCTTTTCATCAGTGACTCACCCCTGGAAAGGCTATTTCACAAATAATGTCTCCATTCCAAAGGAAACAAGATGTTCCCTCTTACATTACTCAAGTAGATTCAGATAAACTAAAATATATTGAGTCAAAAGCTTTCAAAATGCATTAGATACATAGCCCAGAGACAGTTAGCTTTTAATCAAATAGTTTTCTGATATAAATTGCTGCCTTTTAATGAAATCACTCAAGCCAAATACTAAAACTGACTAGAAATTCTGGCTGCCTGGCTGGAGACACCTTACAATCACATGGAGTCTGTAAGTTCATACCCCTCTTGTGGTGTCTAATGTTGGTCACACAAAATATCTATATTCTTTTCTTACAATCTTGCTCATACAGAATGCAACTAACAGGGTTAGACAGAAACTAATACAGTTCTACACAAATTCTTTCAGCAGTTGAAGGCTGGTCTAAATCAGAATATCTCCAATTTGAGACTGCTAACATTGAGACATTTTTTCAAGTCTCCAGCTGCAGATTTTATATAAATTAGTATCTGTTTTCTGCTATGTGAACTTAAGGATTTCCTGGAGATGTGAATAAGGAGATGATATGGGTACTTTCATCAGAAATGATTACTATATGGGTCTGAAAAACACTCAGGCCTTTCTTGCTGAAGAAAACCAAAATCATATCTTTTAGCAAAGAGAAAAGAAAGAAAAACTTTCATAAGAAACAAAATATCTCACTGGCAGTGTCTAGTATAACATAAGAAAATGCAAAACTGTCATCTGTCACAGGTAGAACGTATTTGACAAAGACTTTTCTGGGGAATATTTCTAAAAGGCAGCACTCATTAAAGTATTTAGTGCTTCCAGTATTACAAGTGACCAGGAACCTCTTCAGCTAAAGGAGAATCCATTAGAGCCAAGGAGCTTTCTCAGATCTGGCTACCATGGGTGAAGAAAAAGGACCAATAACTCCAATATTACATTGAGAGATAAAATAATTTATTTTTTTTCCCAGAGAGTTGGTGGAGGTTCCATCCCTGGAGGCATTCAAAGTCAGGCCTTATTAGGCTCTGCTCACTGCAGGAGGGTTGTGCTAGATGGCCATTAAAGATCCCTTCCAACCCAACACATTCTATGATTCTATTCTATGATTGTAAAATTAAAACATTATCAGAGTCTTCTTCATGAAAACTCCAGGACTATCTTACTGTTAGCAGTGTAAGAACTCCCCTCTGATATATTATCTGCAAATAGGCTTTCCAAGAATGCTTCATGCCAAGAAGGGATAATTCCATTGCTATCTGTGGAAAGCTTTGTGCTCTTAGGCTTTGGTTGGGTATTTATGGACACTGTTCCTGTTACAGATAACAAGTGCAGCAAATATTCAAAGGGAATAAGACAAGAGATAGGCAAGTGTAGAAATTACAAAACCAAACAAGAGTCCATACCTATGCAAGACTTTCCAGTGCCGAGATGTATATAAATGACTTTAAACTAATCTGAGCTCTGCCTGCAGATTAAAGAAATAATTGCTGGTATAAACAGTTATTTCTCTCTTTCTGTTATCATGTCTGGATTTTCTTACTTTCAGAGGCCTGAAATCAGACTGTAAACATCACTTCCTCACATTTGCATAAATTATCAGAGACAGATTAGCATATTCACTCATCTTAGGGATAAGAGAAACTATCATGACCTCTGGCATGGTCAATGTGTTCAGTCTCATCCAGTAACTTTTGCTTAAAGCCAAAAAAAAGGGTGATCGAACACAGGCACATCTTTCTGTCACAGATGCCCCATTTTGGTTTTCTTTACCAACATTTTATCAGACCTAGATTATTCTGATTTGATTAAGAGACCCTTTTGGAAAATATTTTTCAACTAGGCTGCTTTCATAGACTTTATCTATTCTCAGTTCATGCTTTTGGGAGGCACTTTCTCCCACTATGTATCCTCCCTACCTTGAATACGTAATTTAATCTAATACATAAAAACCACCCTAGCAGTGACATTCAGTTGTACAGCAGTCTCCAACTCCTAGAACAGATATTCTAGACACTCAAATAATAACCATAATCACAGTCATGATTCACCACTTCTTTCCCAAAACTACATGGATAGCTTTGCTTCCCCTGTGTGAGATGTCATCGCTGCAGAGAGTGGGAAATTTTGATATCTTTCAAGGTACTCACAAAATTATGTCACTTGTTTCATTAAAAAGCAGATTTTCACTGTGATCTGGTATGTTTGCAGGGTTGGGGGAGCAGATAGCATAGTTGTGCTTTTCCATTGCCTCCTCCTTGACATTCTTCCGCAGCTTTTTTTTTAGAGTGATTAGTATAAATTAATAATGTTGCTCTGTCCCTTTGCTAGTCTAACACACTCCAGAGCAATAAGCATAAACAACCTGTGGGGTCTGAGAGACTGAGAGGAGGACTGTCCACAATCGGCAAGTTGCTGCAATGTCTGAGGTTAAAGATTGCTTTGTTTGAATTCTAGCACAGCTCTTTGGCTCAAATCTGGAAGACACTTGAATGCTTCACTACCGGGCGCATCAGAGGGAGTTAGGTACTCGAATTCCTTGCCATCTGCTCCTTTAGTGATTTGCAGCAGCATGTGATACCATTATAAACACACAGGATTTAACAGCAAACATTTAACACCATTTAACAGCAGAATGAAGTAAAGGCTTCCCAAGGAAAGCAGGCTACTGTCAGGCCCCTACTGCATAATCCTAGCCTAGCAGGATGAACTTATCTCTCAGGGATCAAGTTCCAATCTCTCACCTTAAATATAGGATTAAGTCAGTGCCAAATATTTAATGTAGCAAGAAACACCATAGCCTAAAAGGGCTGATACTAATGCCACTGGTGCCAGTGATAACATGCTTGTTGTTTTCAGCTGATGCAAATCAAAGCCAAAACTCAAAACTTCTGAAGAAAATTCAGTATGCCACTTTTGCAAAACTAACTTTCCTTTTATCTGCCCATTGGTATAAACAGAGTCTTCTAAATAATACATCAGGATAATGAATCCAACAATGGCTAGACATAGCCACAATTATCACATCCAGTCCAGACTTGACCAGGAATTTCTTCTGACCAACACAGTGTTTGAGTCTCCAAAGGAAATGGCAGAAAAGTAGTTTTAATGTTAACACAGACTCTGCTGGTTACAGTTCAATTCATACAGTGATACTCTGCTGAAGTTTTTGAGACCTGCTACTTCTTTATTGCACCTTCTTTGGAACAGAAAGCATAAAGGATGACAGCCAGTAATTTCAAACAACACTGTCGGGCAGAAAGAATCAGTATAACCAAACATGGTGATATTTCAGAGGCTTGATTAATCCCACAAGAACAGGACTAGACCCTATTCCAGTCTTCAGGTGAAGCTGATTCAGATTTATTGACACCAGGAGAGAAATACCTGTTTTAGGATAGCAGCAGTAACAGTCTGGAGTCTCACAGTGTCTGGTGCTGTTATAAATGACTTTAGTGGATGATTAAGCAACACAGTTTTTAATTTAATATATCTGAAATTAAGGTTCCAGCTTTCATAATTTCAGGAAAAGCTTAAGAGTGTACCCTGAGCATAATCTGCAGCTCAGAAACCAGGAGAAAGAAATGCAGATTGATTAAAAATAATTCAGACATTCTGGAGATCTGGTGGAGCTTTAAATGTCTGTGTTTGAGCACAGTGGATGAAGATCTGACCAGCAGTCTTGCCTTTTGACACTCATCCATAACACTGAAATCATATGATCCTCTTCCCTCACTTCCTAAAAATGAACTACAAACAACACAACATTAAAAATTCTGTGTGCTTCCAGTTTACATCAGCTGAAGCTTTGCACTGATACTCAGAGGTGCTCTTTCAGATCTCTCCTCTTTTTTATTTTCTGCTGGTTAATCGAGCAATCAGAATCATTTGTTATGTATAACTTATTTTTATTCACTGTTAGCTTTTAATTCTGAAGAAGTAGAGTTGCATTCTAAAACACAGGAACCTTCAAGCTTGTCTTTGCTAAGGTGGGAGGTCTGACTGCAGCACAGAAAACTTGTCCATGCTAGTGTTAATCAAGGTTGATTTAAATGTGCGCACTGTGAGCCTTCTTGAGAGCTGGATACTGACCTCAGTGACAGGCCTGCACTGACACTTGCCTTTTTTGCTAGCAGGATTTAAACTGCCCAGTTTAGCTTGAGTCACTCCTCCTAGTAACTGTGTGAATGCTTCTATCAGTACCATGAGTAGAAGCACGTAGGTTCTACATCACCTGCTTTTAGCAAGGCAAAAATGTGACTATATTAAATTGACTGATAGCAGAATCATGGATGATGCACTGGCAACAGCACTGAAATACTCCTGCTTCCATAGTCCAGAATTTCCAGTGGTGCAGATTCAAAGGGAAGGCGGCAAACAGGAACCCCGCACTGGGTTAGGATCCCAGCGCTGTGTTTTGGGAAAGAAGGTTTGAAAGACAGCTGGTGGGTAGGATCTTCAGCAGTTTCCAGGAGGAAGGATCCATTGAGGAAGAGTGCATACAAGCAGCTTGGAAAAGGGAAAATGAGTGACCAAGGTGGGTATTACTGTCATCACAGACACAGCTGCTTTGTTCCTTTTCAGCTGTTCTACAGCGTTTTCAAATGGCTACTACAAACTATGCCATGGTCCAGCAGTGGATGGAAGTACTCCTCACATTGACATGAAGGGGTTATTAGCAGGAAGAGCTGAACTTCAGAAATTTGAAATTCCCTGTTCTGTTAGCTACAAGAAGAATCAGAAGCTCTTCGGCTACTACCTGTGGTGGTGGACATTGTTCACCAACCAGACTTCAGCATCCTGAGCAGCATCTGGCCTTCCTGCACCAATTCTTAAAATGACTGTCCATGATTGCTGACAGTACCTGCACCGGGACATCTGTGCCTGCTGTGTCACCAGAAGTAGCAGGGTCATTGAAACACAATGCTGCCTGCAGGGAAAGGCGCTTCAGAGGCAGGGAAGCAAAGAAAGAATTGTTTGAAAGCAATTCTCACTTGATACTTGATGTCCATTTTCAGGGTAACACACAGAGAACTAATCATGCAAATCCAGACTCAAGGGAAATAAGCCTCGGTTTCTTCATCTGGTGTTCTGAAACTCAGCCAACAATACAGACAACCAAAATCCCTGAGGTGACAAAGTGCATTGTTGATTTGTAGGCAATGTATATTGGATTACTGGAGGCTCCATACCGTGAAATGATTAGAAACCAGTAATTAGTTGGTGATGGAGGTATAATTTGGTTCAGAATTCTGAAGCCAGATAAAATAAACTGATTAAAAATAATGCACTGTTAACTCAGTCCCTTGTGCAATTAAAAATTAAAACTCCTAGAACCTGACTAAAGCAGCTAGAAAGGCCTTCTAACGGCAGGAAAAAATTGCAACCATTTAAAAATGTCCGCAACTAACAGTAGGATTTGGTCCTGGAAATTTTATTTCTTTAAAGACAGAAGGATATGCTACTGCTCTTCACCCTGGAGAGCCCTCACCCACTTAAACGCAGCTTAATCTTTGGATGGTACAACATGAATGTGCTGGAACTAAACGGTGCCTGGCACAAGTGAGCAGCTCATCAGAAGATGTTTTTTTGGTGTAACAGTACTTTGGAAAAATACTTGCTGCAGGTGTTCTGAAATCAGCTGGGGTTTTTCAGGAGCTACTTGATTTAATTTTCAGGTCCCTGCTGTGATCACACAGACATAATCTGGAAAGTCCCTCACAAGCACTTAGCTTCTGCAGGTGTTAAGTGGCACAAGATAGCCCTATCAGGCGTGTGTGACTTTTTTGGCCAAATTATGTGATTTCCCCATCTTTTTTGTAGTTGAAACTATGGCCAGGACACTGCACTGATTTGGGTTTTGCTGGTTAGCTCAGTGGTTTGAGTGCGGTGCTGGCAATAAGGATCAACACCGAGGTTGCGGGTTCAATTCCCGCTCTGTCCCCATGTGTTGCCTGGTCTAGTCGAGAGGTGGCGTCCCTGCCCATGACAGGGAGGTTGGATTAGATGATCTCTAAGGTCCCTTCCAGCCTAGGCCATTCTGTGATTCTATGATTCTAGGAATTCAGCTTTCCTAGAGGACACAGAGGGACATAGCTAATGAAATGATGCCTCAGTACAGCAGCATTTATGGGAGACTTCTGCCAAATTCTAGCTTTGTAGAAACGACACGTGTAACCTGAGACGTCCATAAAATTGAAGAATCAAAAGATGACCACCCTTTGGCAGCAGGGAGAGCTGGAGGAGGTCATAGAGGTTGCTCAGGCCAGAAGAGCTGGTTCCTGTGCCACCTGACCAAACAGCTATAGACACTGCTCACTGCTTTAAAAGTCTTCTATGAAGGCTTTTTACATTTCAGGGAAAGAAAAACAAACAAGCAAAAACCCCCACAACTAAAGATTTTGAGAAGGCTATCTTATCACTGTATCCTGCTAGCCACAATCGCTTGAAGAAGAGGACTCATTCCAAGCAACCAGTGTTGGCACTCAGTGCACAGGCTAACAGCAGGAGAAGCAGAAACCAGAGGAGGAAAATAACAAATTTAAAAGCAACTCTGCTTTAAAATAACTTCTATGCAAAACCTAGGTACATAGTGACAGCTCTGGTTTTCAGAGGTCACAGAAGCCCTCAGCACGTCACCTGTCTGGAGCTTCTCCAGGAACTGAACGAATTATGCACTTAGGATTGCAGAGCAGCACTTCACAATTGCATTTACAAAGAAATTTACCTACACTGCTGCACAGAGAAGTCTTTGTTCTCCACCTTTATCCAGCTTTCTAAAGAAATTACACTGTTTGTGTATACCTCACCCAGCAAATTCTAAATGTGTTAGCCATTTCCAAGCAAACTGAAGGAGCAGGAGCTGTCTCAGCAAGAGTTAAAATCCTCCATGGTCAAACAGCTGGAGAGAAGCCTTCACAGTATTCCCATAAGGCAGAGGATGCAGTGTGAGAATAGCTCGATTAGACACAAGAAAACCTGTGCAGGACAGAGGCCAAATAAATGCCCAGATCACAGGAAAAACTTCAACAAGAGTTTGGAATAACTGAATCCTTTGTTACAAAACCAAAGGTAACAAGGTTTCTTTAGTTTGGGGTTCATGAAACTGTTATTGTGAGCCGAAATAAAATTTCACCCGCTTCTTTATATCAGATACATGATGCCTTTTTTTTTTTCTCCCAACCTTCTTATAAAATGTAATTAATTTATATTTTAAAGACCTTAATGGGTTTTCTCTCATCATGGAACAGTAAGTGAGATTAATAACCCAGTTACTGAGCACTTAAGATCATGGATTATTTCCATATAAAAACATTAGCACTTTCTTAATTTTTAAAATATGCCTTTTATTTGATTTAGAGGTTAATGCTCATTTCTTATGTAACAAAAGGGAGAAAAGCTAAAGCATGAGTCAGTGTTTATTAACCTTGCTAATAAGACAGGCTTTTTCAGGCAAGATGGATATATCTTAACTGGTAAAACTGTTGTGTTGTCATTTAGCCAATTAATCCTTTCCAGATAAGGGAAGCACCAACAATTTTATTCGCACTGAGTGAAAATAAACTTGTCACATTCTGCATATCAATTTACACATTCTTACTTTCCCACTTAAACCAGTAAGAATGCAGCCCTTTGATTCCTAAAATAAGGCAGTCCTCAAATTAACATTAGAATGTACAGAGATATGGCTACATACAACATATTAACTGATCCTAGTTTGCAATCTGTATGTAAACTCAATCTGCACATTCATGGGATTAATCTAGAACTGCACGCTCCATTTCCTTCAAAGGAGTGTGTTTTGCATCTTCAGTAGAGGCATAAAAAAAGCAGATTAAAACATGCCTTAAACTGTTTTCCAGAGTTTGTAAAAACATAGCCTTGAGGCCGAAGTTTGCCCTGATGCTGTTTTAAATAACACTGATGTCCAATGTTGACATTTCACACAATTGCTATTGAATCCTGCTGGCTAAGCCTTATAAAAGACCCTATAAAGCATCGAGTGTTTATTAATAGGTATTAGCGGTCTGTTAGAGACAACTATATATATGTCTTCTACACACAAAAAAAGCACTCCCGAATTTACGCTTTGGTTCAGTACACTATAAACGATAATTCAGATAAAAACAACCGTCAGAAATATTCCAGTGCACTGGGCAATGTTACACCAAAAGCTTAATTTCCATTACCTCACTCCTTTCTCTTCAGATTCATTTTCTGTAATACCTCAGTCCTTTCCATGAAACACTGAACAGGCATAGAACTCTGAATAACCACCAACTGCAGGTTGTAACTCTTAACAGTTTGTATGTATCCCATTTCTGAAAGTCGACTGAGAATACTTAAGTGGCCTCATATATGAAAATCTAAGACTTCCAATTATTTAGCCAAACTTCATGTTCTTAGACACAGCTGGATGACCTCTTGATAGCTTATCACCTTGAGAAGAGGCCATCTCATATTACGAGGTATCCTGGAGGGATATAATGCACAGAAGCCTGTGAGTTACCAGCTGTTATAACAGCCTCTTTATTTTAAGAACACATCAGGGCAAGGTAAAAGCTTTTTTTTTACCTTCTCTGCACATTGAAATCTGGTCCATAGGTGCCTTAAAACACAGCAAGGAGGATCACTTGAACAGAAAGAAGGTTCATTTCTTTGAAGGTTGGCATCTACCACTGAAGAATGGGGAAATATGACTTATCATTGGGATGACCAGGAAACTCTGGAGAAGGGCGGAAAGAGGATATTGCTGAAAAAATAAAATCAAGTCTGGTTAATCACCATTGTTTCTGGTTACTTCATCTTTACCGGATATTGAAATTTAGCTGACGGGTAACTGTTCCTAAGAATTACTTAAGCTTGATTTAACCTAATCTGTGAACTGTGAACTGCGAACGCTTTCACTGTGAACAGTGAGAACGTTTTTGTCATGGTCATGTTAAGAAACATGTGCAAGTCAGTGCGCCTCTTAAAAGATGAACTGCTTTCCTCGGGACTTGCAGAAGAAAAAACCTAACGTGTACAGATTGAAGCAGTTGTTTGTAGTCAGAGAAACTGCAGATATCCAGACCTGCATTCTGAACAATCCCTTGCCAATTGGACAGTTAGCAGAAACTTAACAGCTTGTTATTCCTTGGAGTGAGCAGAGGCAGCATGTAGCTAGTGTAACACAGGCTACTCAGCAGCTTTATTTTCACTCTACTTTCCCATTTTCTATCTCCCTGGACTTTTTGCCGTTTGTCTACACTGATCTCCTACTTCTGGAACAAATTTCTTTTCTTAGGGGTTTTAAGCATGTCTGGAAAGAAGTACGGCCCCTCAGAATGTAGCACGTATTGCTGTGTTTTGCATGTCTTTCCATACAGACTGTATGTGCTTTTCAGCACAAATAGCGTGGACCCTCTTCAAAATAAGCCACTGACTCACTATAGACAAAACTAATTTTGTCCGATGTCCAGCTTGCCCACAGGAAAGTAGGAAACATCTCAGCTGAAAGGTGATACGCTGAGAAATCTCCTTTCTTTGGACATTATCCTTGTGGTCAATCACTGAGTTCATGCCTTCCCTTTCATTAAAAATCTCAAATGTATAATTTATAGTCAAGTCTAAGACTCAGCAACTTACCTGCAAAAATTCAAGAACAGGTCATAACTAATAAAACAAAATCAGAAGAATTTGGTCATTAGGGCTTTTCAGATTTTATTTCAAAACTGTGCGCTGTAAATTAATTACCAAACTATTTACACGGTAGTACTGTAGTTTTCTGGTCCTTCACACCGGAACAAAATGAGCCAGTACACGGCTGAGGATTCTTACTGGAGCAATTACTTGTATCTGCAGTAATGGTGACAGTGAGAGTCCTTGACAGAGGTGGCACTACTGGTGATTCTCTTCGCATAAGAAGTTGCTGACCTCACTGAATACAAATACATGTAGCTGGGATGCAGGAGGCCTCACACATTAACAGGATAAGCAGTGCCAAACCATGGACTTCATAAAACTACTCTTATCCCAGAATAAGAGTTCTATTAAGTGCTTTCAGCTTCATTTTCTCCACATGTTTTTGAACCTTCTCTCTGAGCTCGTTGGTTCGGGGTTGAAAATGTCCATCTGGACGGTTGTGCAGGTCTCTGCAAGAAGTTTAAAAAGTCATTCGCATTTATCATAGCCAGGGGAGCTACCTAGGAATGCTGATAAAAACAAAAGAATAGACAAACATATTTCTCTCTTTTGTATAATGTACAGAGAGGGTACTCCATTACTTATGCAGAACTGGAAAAGGAGTGAAACTGTGAAAAGAACATTCACTCTTGGCTTGGCCAGCTAGGAAAGCTAACCACCTGACAGATAAACACATACTAGAGTGAGTTTTACACTTTATCTATGAAGCGCCATATGCCGTAACGGCCAGAACAAGAGAATCCACATGAAAAACTAATTTGCCTTAAGGATAAAATGCTGAAACTGCCGTAAAGGAGTAACGTGTTCTCTGTCATCTAGTGAAACACCACCCCACTGATAATCGTGAACACCCTTCAAGGCACAAAAGAAAGGACTGGGACTTCATTTCTTTCTAATGAATTTTTATTACCCTCTTTACAAAGCCAAACAAATAGGGAAATTTTCAACAAGGAAATATCAATAGCCAGAGGCATTTAATAAAAATGTATTTTCATTTTTGAAGAAAATGTCTAAAACTTCTAAAAGAAAGAACCTTATGGTCATAAAACTACTTACCCAGGAAAAGCACCATCCAACACTGTATCACTGTGGAGAAAAAGGTCACTCTTTAGTGAAGCAAGCTACCCCAAATCCCCATGTTCTGACAAGCCGAATGTCATAAAAAGCAGAAGGCAACACTGAGTCAGAGACACCTGTGTTTTCATAGCAAATTATCTTCAATCAATGCTGTAGCAATCACAATACAGCAATAAGTGTTTTGTCAGAAAGCTCCTAACATGCAGCACTCTTTAAGTTTAATGGCTGACAGTGGCACGGGATTTGAATGTCAATTAAATAATTTCCCTCTAAAATTAAAGAAAATGAGACATTGAAATCTCTTGATGGCTCTGAAAGTTTCAGGCTATTACACACATTCTGACAGCTAAGGCACATCATGACCACTTTAGAGAGGGGGCAACTGCTGGACAGAAAGATTAACTCACTTAATCCACGTCACACAAAGTATTTGTGGAACACAGGTCTAGAATTCCGCACTTTCTCCGGTGCTGCTCTGCAATCACTCATCCTACCCATAGTGGCCGCAGTGCCCCACTTTGCAGCTCATACACCAATTAGCACCCTGCCTGCAGGATCACATTCCGGCAAGTTACACACAGAGCATCCACTTCTGCTTCCAGCAAGTGCTGCTCTGAAACCACGGTGGCAATCATCATCCCCATCAAAGGCCCATTTGTCCCTCCTTGTCTCAATCTTCTCCTTCAAGGTTTCTCTGCTGAGCTGCAAACTCAGGCTTGACAACACTGAAGGCAAAAGGCAGAATTTGGCCCTTAGAGTGGCCAGTTTAGAACATTTTAGGGAGCAGGTAGTTCTGTGTTTATGGATGGAAGTTATTTTCCATGCTGTGCTGTATGCCTAAAACACAACGTGTGCTGGTGAAGTGCAAAGCAGGGGCAGCAGAGCAAATGTGACCCACTCCTAGGAAGAGCCTGAGGAAAAGGCACCATGCTGGGGGAAATTCTAGGGGCTCATTTCTCTGTGAGCATTAACAAATAGCTAACCAAAAGGGTCACTGAAAAGCAAACGCCACTGGTCCAGGAACATCGAGTATCTCTGTGATGGCAAGAAAACTGCCTCAAGTGCTCGACCATATTGTTAAAACTGAAATCAAAGACACCCAGGCCAGTGTGTCACATTCACAGCTACTTTCCAAGTCCAATTCGGAGATTGCACTTGCAGTGTAGATACGTTTTAACGTACCAGATCTGCATCACACTTGTGATGGAGACCCTAGAGCACCTCAGTATAATTTTCTACATAGTTCTGAACCAGATGTTTGTCTTCAGATTCCTTCCCATTCCCCTTCCCTAATTTCAAATTATACCCACCTTTCTTCTTTTGCTGATTTCTCTTTGCCTTCTTCTGAAAGTGCCTGCTCAATTTGTGGAAATTCAGCTCTCACCATCTCTGGAGTAAGAATCATTTTGAACTCCGTTTCATCTGTCTCACTAAACATTAGCAAGATGAAGAACAATTGGGCTTTATCCTTTTAGCCAACAACAACAAAGTATGTTTTATGTAAGAGGAACTTTGTGCTTTTGCCTTTGAGGATCTCTTAGGACAGGTTTAGACACACCCATACAAGTGTTCAAGACATAATCACAGTGAATATAAAACAGGAGAAACTTACTGGTCAATTATGTTTTCCCTGTCTCTCTCAGGTAAGTCACGCAGCAGTGGTGGTACATCTCTTGGAAGCATATCTAAACTGTAAGGATCCCTGTGACAGAAATGGCATTAGTTTAAGATGCCCAGAGAGTAACTGCACTCAATGCTTCTATTTTGAAGCTTCACAGTAGTTGTAGTTATAATGAAGATGATGTACTTTCAAATATTCCTGGAACATCTGAGCACATCAGAAAATGCTGTGATATGAGGGAATACGAATCTGAGAGACATTGGCTACCACTGGGTGCAGGTGCCCCTATGTTAAAGGTTTCACCACTCACACTTCTGCAGGACAGACAGTTTGTACCTCCCAGGGTCTTCTGGCATTGAGTCAAAAAGCATTCAGGAGAGATGTTAATGACAGTCCAGACTGGAACGGTCCATCCATGGCTCAGTATTTCCTCTAGTGATATGGTTCTCAGCCCACCCTTCAAAGAGGTCAGGAGGGGTTTTCCCTGTTGGTTTTGGATTTCTGAGGAGCAATTAATTCTACCCTTAGGCCTACTTTATCTATGGGACTAGTCATTCGTCAATGTAGCTCCAGAGAGCAGAAACTGATGCAGGGCAAAGGCACTGCCTATTCAAACCCTTTCTTACCTAGGTGCTGTACTTGTCAATGTGGGAGTGTTAGAAAGAGTGGAATATATCACTGGCAAGAATCTTCTCCATTCCATTACTCCACAAATCACTTCCTGAAATGACAAGTGCTACAGCGATCAAACCTCTAACACATAACACAGTGGGGAGAGTGGCTTGTAGGACAGAACATTTAACTTCTTGGCTAAAAATTTAATCTGGGGAGCTGCAAGTATCCACATTTAAAGGATTCTTCCTCCACTGCAAGGCCATGTAAATATGACAGATAGTGAAAAGAAGGAAAGAGCAGAAATATTCAGGGATAAATGACACAGACCAAGCCTAACAAGAACAAGTTATTCTGACCCATGTACTGACTATTTAGATGCATGCATAATTTGTATTTGAAAGTAACTTCTATCTAGGATGACTCTTCATCTTCCTTTTTGATTCCTTGGAGCAAATTTACAGTAAGAACATACTCAAGCCAGGTACTCATACAACAAAACCAAAAGGCCATACCTCATGATGCAGAAATTTCTTCTGTGTGACTGGAATACTGGATCCTTTGGGGCATTCCTTGGTAAAGGTATATTTTGGATGAGGACAAAGATGATATTCAATATTTGTTTCAGAATAGGCCAGAGGAGGTAAAACTGGAACTAATCCTGGAGTGGGGTTCTAAAAATAAAGAAGGGATCATTCTGAGTACCATAAAGAACTAAACTGATGAAAATTCAGTTCATACGGTTAATGTAGTCTTCCCAGATTCACACCTTTGTCTCATTGTAACTGTTCTGTTCAGTGTGATCCTTCATTTCCTGCCTCTTCCCCTCATCACAGACCCATAATCTGCCTGCCTTATCCATGCTCTCTGCTGTCTAGAATACAGCAACTTCAGTGTTGTTTCCAAGTTTGGAAGGAAGAAACTATTGCCTGATTACTCCAAAAATCTATTGTTGATTCTCCAAACAGTTCAGAATCTGAGAATGGCAACTGGCCTCACTGTGGTGGAAGCCAGTGAGCATTTTGCCATCTATTTCACTGCACCAGCACCTGTTTCTGAATCAAGTCTAATGTTGTGTAGCATGGGATCAGGCTGTGCCCGGGTCTTACACTGACATGACAGAGGGATGAAAGAGATGCACAGGGGATCTCATCAGTAAGTCCGCCGGACTCCCAGCCATATGCAGTGAGGACAAGTCTATACCATATACGTTATGTCAAGATGACCAGACAAGCATACTGGGCTCTGGGCCACTGTAGCCAAGTAATGCTGGAAGATAGAGCCACCCAAGCGAGGTACAGTGCCGTGCTGGCTTGGAGATGCTGCCCGTACCAATGCTCAGCACTTCACTGAGCTACACAGCTGCCTCTGCCTGCTCAGAGACACCCTGGGGACCTCCAGGCTGTGGTGCACCCTGTGGGAAATATCTTCCACAGCTGGTGCCAAGCAGCACAATCCACATGACAATTAATTAACAGAAAATCCTCCCGTTCATGTGGCTGCGATTTTGTTAATCTCTCTGCCTAATAATTTGGAAATGTGTTTTTGGAATGCTGTGACAACTATTGGAAACTCTAAGGTAGCAGGGTGCAATGTGAGCAAAACGTTTGACTTCCCTTTCCTCAGTTTACCTAAGGATCAGGCAGAATCACATCCCCTTAGCTGAGTTAGAAGGAAATATTGTGCCTGTCCCAGCTACCTGGGCAAGAGCATGAGGTTATAGAGGGACTGAGACACCAAAATCATGCCTTTCCTTTTAACATCCAAACAGGGAATCAAATTGACAAGAAAGAATGGACCCCACGACATTCCAGGGAATCCTGGGATTGGTGACCTTCGGTGGAGTGTGACACTGGAAGTGTCTCTGGTTCTCTGCTCACTGGCAACTTTGCCTTATCATCCCGTCCCTAAACTGATCAAATTGCACCTTAAAGTGAAACGGTGCCTGTCTCAGCAGGATGAACTCTGTCACCCCTACCTACCAGGGCTTGCACCTTTAAGGATTACTCTAACTCTTGATAGTTTTATATACCAATCTGAATAGGAGAATTATTCACCAATTCTACATCAGGCTTCTGAGGAAACAAATATGTTTTTCCTCCTATCTTAGGTCCTTTGTGGAAGTCAACTTCTACTTACAAAAATGCGAAGTGGGTTGCTCTCTGTAGGGTAGACTAAGGCTTGGGGAGGAACCAGGTTTAAGAGGCTGATATCCCTTTCTGCTGCTTCTTCCGGGGATGGTTTGTGAAAATCCATCCTCTGGGAGACCAGGTTAAGCTGCCCCTCAGGAGAAGCAACTACTTGAATCAACTCATCCTTGAAAAACAGAGACACCAAAGATTTTCAGAGAGTAGTACGCCTTTGGATATCGAATGTTGAGACAAAATCAAGCAAATAATTGCAGAAATGTTGGGTTAGGAGCGACTTCAGCACAATTTGCATTTAAGATGACTGTTACCTGGGCTCCCTGCCTCAGTGGTCGGGAAAGTTTTCGAGGTTTGTAACTTGTGGCTGCATAGTGTGTGCAAAACGGCTGGTACTTCATAACGCTGAAATGCTGAGGAATCTAAGTGCAAAGAAAAAAGGCGTGCTGCAGGAGATTACAATTATCCCTACTGATTAACTCACAGATGGACTGGGACATGCCAGCTTTATCATGGACATAGCACATCTCTGTGGTAAAAGATACTTGGATCACTATTCTGGAACATGGTATGTGAGCAAAACTTTGAGAAGCCATGCTTCGCCAGGACAAGCTGAATCAGTGCATAAAGGAATATTTCCATTCTTCCTTTTCCATGATAGATCATGGACTTAGCAGTTTCTTGATCAAATATATTAAACTTAGTGGTGTGAAGAAAAGCTGTGTTAAGTCATGTCCGTAACACTGACAGATGAACCAATGTGTAATAAGGGGAAAAGATGCTACAAGAAAGCTTCTAGATTTGTTGCACCACCTGATCCACCACATTGATCCAAAATCTGCACTGATTTAAACCAGAGGAAATATTTTTACTTCGATAGGGTGCAGAAATAATAGATCTTTTGCTATGCAAAAATTTGAGAGAAAAGGGTTTAGGATTCAAGAGAAAAAGAATGTTTCTGTGCTCACAAAGTTGGGAAAATGTTGTATGTTTCAAGAAGATGTTTGCATTTCCTGTGCAGGAATGAAGGAACTAATCATGCAGAACTGCATGCCAAATAAACAGACAACTTCTACTACTTTCTAGAAGGAATGGCACTTACATAATGTCACTTTTACAAAACTCTAAAATCAAAGGAAAAACTACGCGGCCCACTGCACTTGCAGCATCTTCCTTTGTAAAAGTACTCTGTTGTTTGAGACACAGTAATTTCAGAGGAGGTAATTAATCTCCCTGTCTGGAGAGAGGGGACTACTCCCGACTATAAGCTTGTTACTCTAGGAAAGAGGTGAAATTTGTTTTCAATAGAAGCATGCCAATCATACAATCATATTAAAGCAAAACTTCTACTGGGCTGCACACTGGGATCACTGAACCAGGCAGAAACAATGTCTAACTGGACTGGTGAAAGAAGGAAACATGATACCGCTGAGGGAGCTGTACTGACTCACCTTCAAGTCGTAAAAAGGAAGAACGTGCCTGACTTTCACATCTACAGATCCAACAGGAACTGTGCCAAGAGCATCAGGTGCCTGAAAGAATACAGTGTTTAAAACCCAGTGATATGGCAGGCATCTTGGTTTGCATGGCAGTAATCCATCAGCCCAGCTACTTGAAAACATACGGAAATAATTATGGAAGCATCTTGTTTGATATTTCTCCTGTCCTTTCTTGGACTTCGGCATTTCAGTTATTTATTTCTTTGCTTCTGTAAAATTGTGGGTGTTAACTAACTCTGAACATTAATGTGTAAATCACAGTTTTAGAATGCAATTAAGAGAATGCAAAGATTTTTTTACTCTTTTCACCAGCACCCTTAGTAAGTCTGAGGTCAAATGATTTGTTGGAACCTCAGAAATTTTGATAAAGGAAGTACTGGGCCTGTGGCCAATGTCTTCAACACAATTCTGTCTTGAGTTTTGGCCACCATTTTAGTTACTACACCTACCAAATCATGGTGCAATTCATCAGAACTCTGAAATGGGAATTCAAAAGGCAATATACGATCTTCAGATATGCTGGAAGAATAGCCTTTGCATTCTTCACTCTTCTCTGGTTTGCTGAAACTCTCGCTTTCTGTCATGAATGGAAAGTAAGTATTATTACTTTATGATATATCTTAATACACTGTTTCAAAAATAGAATTAAACCACAAAATACATTTAACATCTTCCTAAGATAGGATGTATCTAGTAATTTTAATATAAAAATGTAATATTTTCTAAAAGCTTTAAATGCCACATCTACGAGATAGCAGGCACAATACTAAGACTAAAAGACAGGTCTAATTTTCCCTTTTCTAAAAGGACATTGCAGCCTACTAACGCCAGCATGGTCCTCTATCTCACTCTGCTCAGCAGCACAGAGACAAGTTGGAAGGTCTCTGTTACACTGCCATTACACCATCTACTTGAGGCACCCCTACAACTCTTGCATACTGGGAATTAAAAGTGCTTGCTTGCACAAGCAGGAAAAGGCCTGATATGAAAAGGTATTTCAGCAGTTGTCAAATTGTGTGTGTACGAGGGAGTAGGAAATAAGAGACACAAATTCTCTTCTGTCCCCAGTTACCCAACCATGACTCCGATCCAAGGCCAGTTTTCTTCTATGACTGTTAAAGAACAAGTGCCTTTTCTAAGCTAGCACTTTCATTTTGTTGTAAAGAAAAGTGACTGCCTGAAAGCAATGGGAAAAGAGTAAGGAGGAACACTCAACCCAGTACTGGCCACCTAGCCATATACGTTCTTGGTCCTACCGTACCACTTCACCGAGTTCAGATATCTTGCCTCCAGGTGCCTTCCCTCTTCCAGACCCCACGCGATAGGCTCCTCTTATCCCACATCTCTAACCTCTCTGTTTCACATATTGTCACATCTACCCTTTCATTGTTCCTCAGGCCTATGAGTAGAATCAGAGAATGGTTTGGGTTGGAAGGGACCTTTAAAGGTCAGCTACTTTCAATCCTCCTGCCAGAGGAGGAGACATCTATCAGTAGACTAGGTTGCTCAAAGACCCATCCAACCCAAACTTGAACACTCCTAATGATGGAGCATCTATAACTTCTGAACTATTATTAAGTAGATAAGCTGCAAGGCTCCAAAAAAGAGTTAATCCCATTTTTAAAAATCTCGTAAATTTTAAAATTTCCTAAATAATAGACATATTTTGACCACAGCCATTTCTATCTTTTAGTAGGGCTTGTTCCAATAGGACAAGGGGTAATGGTTTTAAACTAAAAGAGGGTATATTCAGACTAGATATAAGGAAGAATTTTTTACAATGAGAGTGGTGAAACACTGGAACAGGTTGCCCAGAGATGCCTCATCCCTGGAAACATTCAAGGCTAGGCTGGATGGAGCTCTGACCAACCTGATCTAGTTAAAGATGTCCCTGCTCAATGCAGGGGGGTTGGGTGAGATGACCTTTAAAGGTGCTTCCAACCTAAACTCTTCTATGATTCTACCTTGTCACACTTTCTTTGCTGGAAGACTCCTTTGCAAGGACTCTATTTCTACATTTACATGTAAAGCACTTGACTCAATGCAGTACAACTTGAATTATCATAAATCACAGCCAAAATATCAGCTTGTTCTTCAACTCCTTACCAGACACAGGGCCTTCCTCCAAACCTCTGGCTTCTCTGGTTAGCCCACGGAACAGACACAGTAAACGATTTAGCCGAATCTGAATCACAATCTGAGAGAATGATTCTGAAGTTTATTATTAAGCTGAACACTCTGAGATTTACGATAGAGAAATATATATACCTTACAACTGTATTTGACAGAGCTCACTCAGACATCTCTATTTCAGAATTTTTACTATAGTTTTCAGTTCAGGAGGCAGAAAATGTGGAAAGAGAGATGGAGAATGGATCTCAACTCTACAGTAACACGACACAAAACCAGTTCAAAACTTCATTTAGTCTTACACATTAATCAGACCTTTTTTGCATAGGTCCTAATCTTTCAGCTGTATCTATTGGCATATATAGATTTAACAACGGATAAGCAGCCAGTTGAGTTGGTCAGGGCCATATGAACACTTGTGGCTCCGTAAGTACCAACCTGCACCATGCCATTTGCCTAGTGCCAGGTACCACAGGGTAACAACAGAGTCCTGGATCTTAATACCAGAGGGGGCCCTTTAGCCACCTCCTTATTAAGAGTATTTCATTTCAGCACCTCTGTATTGACCCTAATACTGTGAATGACTGGAGAAAAATATGCAAACTGGATACTAAGAGAGCAGGACATTTCCACATTGCTTGCTGCATTCAGATTTACTTGGAAAAGAGTAGTGGAGATACAAGATTATATTTAAAACCAATGAGGTAAATCATTTTACTGATTAGTCTTAGTTTCCAGGTTGGAAACTAAGTCTTAGTTTCCAGGTTGGATCTTTGAAGATCCAGGCTCCTGCTCCAAGCAAAGTCAGTGATAAGATCAGACCAGGTTGATCAGAGCATTTTCCGGCCTGGTCTTGAAAACATCCAAGGATGCAGACTGTACAACCTCTCTGGGCAACCTGCTCCAATGACTGACTGTCCTCATGGAGAAAAAGGCTTTCCTTATACACGATCTATCTCTCTCTTATTTGAACTTACGCCCATTGTTTCCCATGTTCCCAACACGCACCATCGCAAAATTCTGGAGACATCATCAGTAACCTCCTCGGAGGTGTTGGAAGGTGCTGGTTTCTCGCTCCACTTTCCCTCCCCAGGCTGAGAAAGCGTCTCCTCAGAGAGTCAGTGCTCCAGATCTTGACGATCTTGAGGGCTCTATATTAAACTTGCTCCAGCTTATTGATGTCTGTCTCGTACTAGAGGCCCAAAATTGGGCACAGTACTCTAGATACATTTTGGAACCTTCTCTTTTTTGTGCAAAATTATTTTTTTACTTTTAAAAAAATATAAATTAATCTGCATTTGTTTAGTATTGATTGTAATACTAAGCACCAGGTGAAGCAACTGCTGAGTACAAAACTTGCTCCAGATCTTTATTTCCTGGTGAAGAAGGGAGATATTTACCAAACTATCAAAAACTTAGCTAGCTGTGAAGACTGCTTACGTACTAGTTTGCACGTTCTTTTTTGCTATTTCCAAGGCATCATGCCATCACATTGCATTCTGTTTGTTCGCGTTACCTTGTATGCCACTTGCTGGAATTTCCTCAACATCCTGTTTCTGCTGTCCCAAGGGTCATTACGGAGCAAGTCGAATGTGGGATGGACACTTGGATGCTGCATGGTATTTTTTAAAAAAGGGACAGAAGACAAAAGAGACACCTCTTTTACAACTAGGCAAGGGAGAAATTTCCTCCAGCTCAAGCCATTCCTTGGCCTGAAACCCTATGTTATTTATAAACACTCAAATTAATTCAAGTGAAAATGTTTGCAGGATTGGCGTTCAACCAGAAGCCTTCACTGCAGGGCTTAATGGGAGGTAATCACCAAATATTTGCAGATGCAATATGGAGAATACAGAGATAATGTGCAGGGTTGGCATCCACGCAAATGACAACCACATATTATGACGTAAATGCGATACAAGGGCAGCCAGACAGTGGAGAGAAGGGACTAGGTCTCTACCGAATACACATTTCATCTTGCACAGATGTGAAGCTGGAATAGCTGCAAGGGGTCAAACCAGGAACCCAGCGAAACCAGTGTCCTGTCTCCAATAATGGCCGACAGAACACACCTACAGAAGGGCAAAAGACTAGGGTAAGCTTAGCGTGATAATTCCCCAGAATAACCTCCCCACATCTAGTGATCTTAATACAGAGATGATGTCTCTATATCTAATGCCTTCAAATGTTAGAATGCTCTCCGAACGCAAGCAAATCTCTTTCTTGATGCATTCTCTTCTCCAGCTTTAAAGCGACGTGGCAGAAGAATGTGGCACTAGAAGAGACTCTAGTAGCCCCATGGAGTACAGCACCACCCAACAGGAGGGCAGCTGCTCCATGCAGCCCCATGCTAGGTGTCATCAAACAATTTTCAGCACTTTGTATCAGGTGTAATAGTATAGTAACAGAGCAACTCCCACAGCTGTTACGCTCCTTAAGGAGGAGGTAGCAAGGATCCTTTGTGTTGCCAGTATTCAAAGTTTCTTCAGTAGCAGGGTATCAGTTGAACAAAGCTCCCAATAATCCTAGGAGATGGATCGTAAGAAGTACATTGCACTGTAGAGAAGGACTAAAAAATCGAAGTACCAGAAGGGTTCCTGTCAATCTGACTTGCAGGTAAAAGTTGCTAATTCTTGTGATATGCTTAACCCTATGTTTAGGCATAAGAAAGCTACTCCTCAGAGAACTTTCAGAAACAAGCAATGTGAATCTCAGGTTAGGCCAGCAGATTTCCACTTGTCTCTCATATTGGATCAGCAGAAGATGAGTCGTGCATGTAGCACAGTGTTTGCCCTACTGTAGTAAAAGCAAAATGGGAAATAAGATGCTAACAGAGAAATGGGAATATTAGAAAGAAAATATTTAGTGCCAAATATCTATGTCTATTTTTTTAGCTTAGGAGGTGGTAATAATATATTGCAGGCGAAAATAACATATAAACAAACCTGGTCAACAGGCCGGATAACGCGTCTGAAAGAAACTTCTACTTGGTTCCTTTGAAACTCCTGTTCTACGATAGGATCTCCTCTTTGGATCTGATTTGTCACCAGGAAGAATGATCATGTTAGTACAAAGCACCCACTGAATCTTCTCCCTTACAATTAGTGGAACTCCCTTACAATGTAACATTCTGGAAGTGCTCAACAAAACACAGACTTCTTTCCCTTCTAGGGAGTGACTATTGCAACCCTTGAGCAAGTAAGCCAAAGTAAAAGTCGGTCTTTTGAGGCCTGAGCTTCAGTCAGATCCCTGCCCTAATGAAACACAATTTGCTTTGCACAGTCAGAATCAGCCAGAGAGGGGCTACAGAACCAACACCACACATTAGCATCCCAACAGAGCTTCCCAGACGACAACAACACTGCAGCTTTCTTATGTTCTGTGAGCATCTCTGTCATGGTTTCCAGTGGTGCCAGCTCTTGAGTCTGTTCACACATGAAACAATTTACTACTAACACCATTTCACCTCTTTGAGACCCTCTCAAAGTGTTCAGGCACGCTGGATGAATACCAGGGCTTCTTTTCACTGTGCCTCTTCCATACCAGTCCCACTTCCCTATTGTTTCATTTCCGGGATACTATTATGTTTGAAACAAAGACCTTGGGGTTACTTTGCAGAGCAAAATACCCATGATTTTCATGGACTGGACTTTTAGTTAATACAATGGAAGGCAGACCAGTTAACAGTCTCCAGGACAGCCATTCCCAGGTTGTATAACCTAGTGGCCATTCAAACCAATGATGGAGGGATAACAAATACTCTGCGAGGCCTAGTGACACTCAAGGTGAAGTAACTGACAGCATGAGCAACAAAAATGCCTCTGCCAGAAAGTCACAGGGGCAACTGTGAAAACAGTCAGAGATCTCCACAGCCTCTCTGGCCAACAGGTAAGTAAATAAATGTTTCTAAATAAAGTTAACATACTTCTAATTCAGCAATACAACAATCTTACAATTTAGATCCTATTTTCACTCACTTCCACCTTTGTCAGTACTAAATATGATGTCCGAACTAATTCACAGTGCCTAATTCAGTGTATAAATTAAGCCTCTACCCTATCTATAAATAATTTCACTCCCATAACCAGCTCCTTGGAAGTCAGTGGTTTGTCAGAAGCTACTACAGGTTTGCATTGATGTATGAAGACAAATTGAAGATGTAGAGAACTTGATACAATTCACCAGCACATTGAATAATCTGGAAAGTATAAATTTGATTTTAAATTTATAGAAAAAACAGTGAAGACTTACCTTGTATTGCTCTTCTTCCCTCTGTCGGTTTTCAATAATGTCTTTTCTAAATTCCATAGAGACTGGATCTTTGCCTTTATGAACCTGCCTGTATTTACAGTGGAAGCAAGAAAAACGCTTTACTTAATGCACAGTTTGCTTTATTTGAAGGCTAAAGGACTTATTCTCCTCTTTCCTAAGGTGTCTAGGGTTGCATAACATTCAGCATAAGAGCAGATCTGTGGATCGCAAATGAAACCATGGTGTGCTTACACGCACAGCTGTGTGTTTTACTTTAGGCCATCTGATGTACATGCACAACTCTGTTCCCTCCATTATACATTTTAGTCAATCTAATGAAAACGTGACAAAAGGTTCCTTTGCTCCTGAAGGCACAAGATAGGATGTCTGATAGCAAGGTTTGCAGCAGTTTTCTTTCTGAATGCAACCATAACACAGTCACAGAATTCATTGGGTAATACTATGGATTACTACTAAGACTGGTCTTAGGCAGAAGAGAAAAAAATGAAAGTAAAACAACAGCAACTGGGCTGTAAAACAAAGAAATGGCAGCGTTACGCAGTAGTGGATATTGCATACCTCATTCATGGAGGCCTTAGTTAAGCAAGGGCCAGTGTTGTTAATGTGGTTAACTGACACTTACCACTTCAGATTATTTGCTTCCTCTTCCTGAACATTTTGTTTGACTTTTAGTTGAAATACGGCTTCCTTCATCTGCCTTGTTTTTAGCTCTTCATCGCCTTGGCAAAGGGCTGCAGGAATATCAGAAAGTCATATCATACCTCAAACTACATTGAATTTTTAATTGGGAAATTCACCCATTATTATAACTGAACTCATTAATACACAAAGCTAAGGTGAGATTTCTTACAGAAACTACAATCATATCACCTCAGCAATTCTGAAGCTGAGATCCTCATCAGAAACGTACAAATAATGCTAAGACCAAGTTTATGCTGCATAATTACATTACCTTCTTTCAAGTCCTTAATCTTCAATTTGCCTGGTTCCTGATTCAAAACAGTAGCTACAGCATGTGGATTTGACAAGTCTGTGGGGAATCTGAGGTTCTGGCATTCAATTTCCTACCAAGATATAAATGAATAGGAAGAAACAGAAACAAGAAAGATTTTCAGCCCAGGAAAGTACTTGTGATTATTATCTCTTCACACCTTTATTTTTTGAATAGGTCTCAATCTTGGTTGGCTGAATTGGTCCCTTTTCCACACCATGGATTTTCCTGCAGACATAGCTTTTTTCTCTGGACGACTTTGTTGTTTGTCAAAATGTTCTTTTCTAGGTGTCAGAAGAGCAGATATTACACTTACAAGTACTCTGTAAATGACATATAAGTCTAGTACGTCAGCTTATATCTTCTTTAGATATAGAAAGAGACTGGAAATTTTTCTCCCAAATTACTACTGGAACCAAACTTTCTCATCCTCAGAGTTCACAAAAAATTAAGTACAGCCCAAAAGACCTTATTGCTCAAAACCCACTGCATCTTGCAAGGCCTCAGCAATAAGAATAACATAGAGCAAGCATAACAGAAGCTGAAATTCCTCAACATTTATTTATAGATCTGTAACTTCTCATTTTTGTTTTGATATTGTTTCACTTCATAAAAGGCTATTCAGAGCAAATGATGCAAAAGAGCAGGTACATGTATTAACTGTCAAACTACATTGGTGCATTTGAAGTCCCCACAGAAACAAATCCTTAAAATGATTACAGCAAAAAGCATGAAATCCCATTATATAGGTATTTTTTAGAACTGGGCAAAAATACTCAAAGATCAGTCAGCCACACATACATTAGACCCAGATGTGGTGTTGATGTTCCTGTGAATACACATACATAGGGTTTTGAGTGAAACTGTGAAATCCATAACTGCATTGTCATTTGTGCTGTTCCATACTCAAGTGGGGAATATTTCACAGTTACTTCCACTTTCCCATTGCCTGGAATGATTCCTGTGATTAGAGAAGAAAAACAGTAAGAGTCCATCTAACATGAGCCCACTGATGTATGCTGAAATTTATTCTGGACTACATTTTTTTAAAACAGTATTAATGTTTGAATGGATAGCAGTAGGCCTGGAAAATATTTCAGGTCTCAAAGTGTCTTTCAAGAACCATACATTGCCAGGTAATGGGAGATATTCTGCAACAGCAGAGATTTGACAGCAAGACTGTAACAGTTTCTACTGTTGTGAAAATTATTGCCTGTTTATATGCAGAAATTCTTCAACTGCATCTGCCAGTCTCAAGTTTCTGGCATTTCCTGCTTTCATGAGCAAAGCATTATAAGCACATTCCTCTGTGTTTTTCCAAATTGGGGAAATCATCTGGATTTGATGTGTTACCTATCTTTACTTGGTCTTACTTCGTTATTACCTGTTCTATTATTTTCTCAACCATTTTAACCACTTCTCATATCCCTAAACATTCAGTCCAATCCCAGGATACAGGCCCTGACACTCCTCAGCATTTCTGCAAGAAGGAGTTTATTCAGCTCATGAGAGATATTAATTTCTCAATTCTGTAAAGTGGCTGTTGGCTATTTTTCTGGATCCTGTAGTTTTAAATACCAGTTAGTTTCATTGGGATTTCTTTTGGTGTGTGATCTCAGAGCACAATGACTTCAGTAGGAGCTGAAAATTCTTAGCGCTTTTCAGGACCTCAGAGTGGCCTTCGGCACCTCAGAGTTTCTAGCTACCAAAGTTCCTGACTGACTTAGCTTTTACTGGGTTAATGTTTTTTTTCTAGGATATTTTTGTTCCCCTTTCTCCCAGGAACTAAGCCAACTTCGGAAACATGAATTAGTTCCAGCCACTTTGTCTATGATTATGCAAAAACAAATCAAAAACTTTCTGATCAATTTTACTTTTCCCTAGTTTTACTCAATTGTAATATTATTTCTTTTGTTCCTTGATACATCAGAACTTCTTTAAGCACAAAGAAAGAATACTATCCTGAAAGAATGACCCAAAACAAGGCAGCAGCATAGTTCTTGTTTGTGAACCCCACATCTGATAGAATCCAACTACTATCTCTGAAGAAAGAAAATCCATCTGACAAGACAGGGAAAACTCGTATCATCGTACATACAGAACAACAGTAGCTTTTATTGAAGTGCCTAAATAATAAAAGTTTAAATTCCAGTGTCACAAATGGTACTAAGCACCAGATTTGCGACAGTTTTTATTATTTAGATCTTTATGTATTTTCATGGAATTGACCAGATTGCCTCAGGGAATTATGCAGCCAGGTCTCACGCACTTACAGATTTTTGTCAGAACACACAGACACTTACATGCTTCTGCCAGCACCTGGCAAATATAACAATGACAGCAACTGACCTGCAAACAGTTGTATCTGCCTCAAGACAGGGCTTTCTCCAGCATTACTCGTGAAAATAGCTGAGCACACCACAGACAAAAGTCTCTGCCTCCTGTAAAGCCTGTACCCAGAGGTCTAGACTAAATCTAACACCCACTGCCATCCCATGGAACACCTGCAGCGCTGTGTTTTGAGCCCAGCACTGTAACCACTCCCAAAGCAACAGACACAATTCCATCAAATTCTTCCAGAGCATTAGGGGGAAAAGGTACAGGGATATGTTTGACAGGGCAGAGGCCACCTTTTACTTCCAATCAAGTAACACAATGCATACCTCTTCCACAAAGACAGATTTTTGCTCCTTTACAGGGGCAGAAGCCAGACAGTCCTTGGGGGAAGGTGTGACAAAGAGTTGAATTCGGGCTTCCTGCCTCTCTCCTTTACAAGGGCCGCACAAAGAGGGAAGATAAAGGCCGGATGGACTGTTTGCGACTTCTCATATTTTGCCAGACGTCTGTAACTGGGCATTGGCAAAACAAATCCGCCAGCCACAGAGGACTATTTGCCATGAGGCTACATACAACTAGCATTTATCAGCCTGCATTTACCCGGAAATACTCTGAGGCAAAGGCTTTTTCTGTATAGCACCAAATACACTGTCACAAGTAACTACACTTAGTAAATATAGATTTAACATATACAATTTAAAATTAGTTCAATCTACCAGATGTTGGCTGGACAGTGAAGGCTCTGTGAGGCTGAATAAAATCAATGTGGAACTCAAAATCTATTGGACAGCTGCACTGCAACGGGATAACATACTCCTTACTGAAAAGAGAGAAAGGAAGAAAGAAGTTAATGAAACTCCAGTTGTTCATCAATTACAAGCTTGAAAATTGTATTAGACACAACATGCACTACGTTTATTTTTATTCAGATGGATGGGTTACTTATTAATGTGAAAATAACTATTCCTTCTCGTTCCAAAATAACAAAATATTTCAAATCTTTCACTCAGTGAGGAAATTAGAGTTAAATGTTGATTTTACATTTTTACTTACTTTCTCCTACCCATACAGAATCCAGTTAGAGAAAAATTTATAAAATTTACCTTTTACAAGTCATTTATGTGTATCCTCAAATTCTAACAAACTGCAGTATCTATCAAGCACAAACAATCCAGCGTGGACCAATAATAAGTACAGAACCAGAAACGTTCTTTCTCCCACGGTCCTTGTGGAAGACGATAAGAAAAGACTATGCAGTCTTCAAAAGTGAGGAGAACTCCAACATAACAGAATGACTGGACTTCAACTATAGAAATAATGATGCTGTGGTTGATTTTCATAAAGGCCCTCTATGTCTCACACGGGCTGTGTGAGGGGCATTAGCACACGTTTTCAAAGTGACTTACTTTTGTATGCATCTATTTTCATGCATCAAATCAAAACACAAAGGCATTGGTGTAATACCACACATCATGATACAAATCAAGACCAATTTGCCTGGTCTTATTTCTGCTTTTCGTAAACTGTCTGACTGAACTCCTATCCTGCTGATTAGCAAAGAATGCCTCTTATACACTGTGTTCCTTTGAAAGCACATTCTGAAATGCCTAAGCAAATAAACAGTAATAACGAAGTCCTTTTCGTTCTGCCTTAATGTGATCATGAAGAAGATTTAACAGCAGACTGGGAAGGCAATTTTTATTTTTTAAGGTATAGTGCAGCTTGCACAGCAACCAAAGTGCCTTAAAAACAATTATGCCTGTTGCCTGATGGACCTTCTGTACTGAAGGAGAAAGCTGGGTGGTAGAATGTCGGTCTTACCCTACACTTATGGAACTAAAAGGCAGTTTTTCCATTGAGCTCAGAGGATTATGGACTGAGCCCATAGTTCCTGAGGTTCTGTATAGTCCCAAGTATCCCAGAGAGCTTTCATGGACATGGACCTGTCGGAGTGAGTCCAGAGGAGGCCATGAAGATGATCAGGGGGCTGGAGACCTTGCCCTGTGAGGACAGGCTGACAGAGTTGGGGCAGTTCAGCCTGAAGGAGAGAAGGCTCCAGGAAGACCTTATAGCGGCCTTCCAGGACTTAAAAGTGGGCATACAGGAAAGCTGGGGAGAGACTCTTGATCAGAAGGTGTAGTGACAGGATGAGGGGAAATGGTTTCAAATGGAACGAGGGTGGATTGAGGTTAGATATTAAGAAGAAATTCTTTACTCTGAGGGCAGTGACACCCTGGAATGGGTTGCCCAGAGAAGTTGTGGATGTCCCTTCCCTGGAAGTGTTCAAGGCCAGGTTGGACGGGGCTTTGAGCAACCTGGTCAGGGAGGTGTCCTTGCCCATGGCACAGGGGGTTGGAACAAGATGTTCTTTAAGGTCTCTTCCAACCCCAGCCATTATATGATTCTGATTTTTAGGAAAGTTTTTAACAGACTAATGATGAAAAATACTTTTAAAAATTTAGGATTGAAACCATCAGGTTTTTTTTTCAGGAACTCTTCCAAATCCCTGTTGTATTGCAAAATTTCCCTGTTGCTTATCATTGTATTTTGTACTCTAATTTCTTCTTTGTATTCATAGAACACAAAAATCCTGGATATTTCAGCTCATGCCTTCATTTCCAGAAGGCTTCACCTTGAAAAGAAGATCCATTCGCTTAGGACTCATTAACACTAAACAGACATGGCACTCGGGAGTGCAGACTATGAACAGCAGCCATATAGCTTCACCATATGATGAATGAAGTGAATCAGCACTGATTTAGACTAACTGAAACCTCAGTTCCCTCTATGTGTATATTTAGTTTGTACGGCATTTACTCTCCTGTGAATGTGCACTTGAAACAGTTCATACATGGAATGACTTCGCAGTTCAGATCGTAGCTAACTTTCTTAAAGCTTCCAAGACCTTAAGTTGTACAAATAGAGGAAAATGAGATTTTTCAGATTTTGTGCATCTCACAAAATGTGGACAAATGTCTGTCTTTAACTCACCTTTTACCAACTGACACATCAGACAGATTTATAAATGATGGAAATTCTACAACATTCGCAACAGGATAAGCATGCACAGGAATGAGTAATGTGTCTTCTCCCTAAAAAACAAAAGGGGGGGGATATTTATTTCTTGCTGCGAATAGAAGTTATGGGAAGAAAAGGTTTCTGTAGTAGTTGGCCAGTAAGTGGGCATAAAACATCTTCAAGATCACCATTGTGTTGCACCTCAGGATACTGATACTCTACCTGTCTAACCTTCCAGACTTTCTGCAACTACCTAGTGCTCCTCCGAGCCTGTTCAGCCATGACAATACATCAGCGCAGCACCAAGACTTATCTACTGGCAATGAATAAGGAAGATACTCTATCCACAGCTCTGTGAAGTTTACAGAGAGAAAAAATTTAAATGCTTAAAATAAAATACTCCAGTCAAGATCTACTGGGAATAAATCCATGTGGCTCTAGAAAATTAACTGTACCTCTACTTTATCATTATCATCACATCTTGTACTAACAGTTGTTTCATTTCATTACAACTGTAAATATATTTTGTAATAAATCCTCACCTGACAGTGAATTCGGACACAATCATAGTAATACCGCCACTCATCAGGACAAAAATCAACAGTTACCACATATGACAAGCCAGGGACAAGCCGGTGCTGGAAAATGACACAAAATAAGGTAGAATGCATGTAAAAGCCACTTATATGACACAAAACCAGCGCTTCATGCAAAAAGCAGTGTGAAGGCTTCCTGATACTTACTGGTTTTTTGTACTTGATCTGAAAATACTTTGTCTGGGGTGGCATTATGTGAAGGTTTATTACATCACCAGAAATATTTATCAGCTTCTGTAGAACAAAAGAAAATCAAAATCACAAAACACTTTACCATATAAGAGGTCAAATGAGAATGTCAACTGAGACTATTCATAGCAAAGAAGCTGTATTAAACAAGAAAGCGATAATATTTACTTTAGCAGAAATAATTCTGAATACGCTCTGAATTTAAAAGCAAATTGCATCCTGCATTTTTATTCTTTGGAACCAAGTCACGACTCCTTGCCTAGGAATCACGGTCTCACTAAAGACCATGCTACTGTTGAATCAAATTCTGGTCCTGTTTTGCTCATGCGCAGAGGGAACAAAAAAAGAAACAACTTACTGATGTCACTTTTATAGAGGTCTGAGACAACAGAAATTATGTAATATTCCATGGCTTTGTTTTGGATCACAAAGCAACAAACCTTTGTATGGTTACAGCACAGCCCATAAAGCCTCTTGCACCTTGCTTACTTTCATTACACCTGGAGAACCTAGTCCACCATAATCACCCAATGTCTACCCCAAAACATTTCGCACATAAATAAAGAAGGCAGACAAAGGGCAAACAAAGAGAAGAAAAGGAAACACCCAGACTGTTCACAAGGAAAGGTAATGAAACTCATGTATTGAGTTTCTTTCTTCAGCTTAAACTGCTCGTGGCAGAAGCCCAGAGGTGCTTTCAAGAATTTCCCATCAGTGAACGTGCTCACAGACACACAGTGACATCCAAGTACACTTTGAAAACTGTCTCTTATGGAGTTGAAGCGTGAATCCTTCATTCATGACACGCAAGTCACAGATCACCAACACTGCTCACAGACACAGAAAACAGAAAGGTAAAAGAGAGACTGTAAAGGACAGTGATGTACACAGCATGGTACTCGTCTGTCTTGTCACCACAGGACCACTGATTTTAACTGCTGCTTCTTAGAGCACTCCATAAAGCAAAAGTCCTCATGACTACAGGCAGTCCATTCAGCTTCTGTTGTCTTTTTAAGAGCCCCAAAAGGACTCCTGCTTTGACACTTACCAGTATTTGTTGGTGATGTTTTCCAAGTTCGTACCCTCCATAGTGTAACATAGCAGGCTCGGCCTGTATAACCTTGCTCCTCTGAAATTCTGAATAAATCTCTACAGCAATATATAATAAAATAGGCAGAAAAGGAGACCAGGTGAAACACACATGATGATTGTTACTTATCGTGATCAAGTACATTTATGTTGCACCTGATATTTCATAGAAAAAATGAATGAGAAAGGGATTATTTCTCCTGTTAAGCAGGCATGACCCTTTAAATGGAAAGTTCAGGCTGCATTTACTACCCGAGCTGAGCCATGATCCTGTTGCTAGGCTATTTCTTGGTGACATGGCTTCAACAAGCCACCCCAAAATTCTAGGGCCAACCAGGACCAGTACAGCCACTGTTTCTTTCCTGACTACCTTTCCTGTGATCTGGGCTCACAGAAATACACAATTTAAGCAACAGGATGGGAATTTTACCTGAGCTGCAAAAAAAATAAAAGCCAAGTGCCTCCTAGGATTGCTCCAACGTTGAGGAACAGTCAGAGAGCAGAAACTTACTTGATTCCACCAGGTGATTGGGGACAGCATGTCTTTTTTTAGGTTCTTCCACTAGGCTGCCCAGAAGGACGCTGGGTATTTTCTTGAAGGATTTCTTAGCAATCGTGATTTCTGTGGAGGCTGATTGAACCACATCCATGTTAGGACAGAAATGGAGTCCGAATGGTACTAAAATTCCTCAGCACCTGGGGGTGAATCAAAATAACATGATGAAAATATCTTCCCTTGCACTGGTAACATCTGTTGCCTAAAACTGCCAAAAAAAGTATTTAGGAGAGGATGTTACTTTTTTTTTCCTACTGAAGTAGATTACTGTGTGCTAAGCAGAAGGACAGAGGGATTCCAGGAAACCCTGCTCCCACTGCAAGCCCTCACACTTTGGGCATGTTCATCAATTCTAAGTCTAATTTAGGACATTTGGCTTTCAGGACTGTGTAAAACATCTCTCTCGTCTTGCACGTCCCCAGCACAGAGAAGGAGAGAAGGTTCTTCTGATAATTCCACTATCCAAATTGATTTCTGCAGAGATGTTCTTCCAATCTTTTCTGAGTGTTTGGGTTGTTAACTTGCAGATTCATTTTTAAATATTAATATGAGGGATAAGAAAATTGGCATTTGAATCTTTTGTTTGGATAGCATCATCTAGGTTATTTGTTTGGTGAAGATAACTGTAAACCCAGAAGGCCAGGGCTATTATAGATCCTGTGTTAAGTAAGCACAGCTATCAGAACATAAACTTCCCTAATGACAACCACAAATATTTCAGAATAAGGACACCAGACACAATCCATCCAGAAGAAATTATCTTCCTAAATACAGCACGTAGACCTTGGCTCTCCTACGAATCAGAGAACTGCGTGGAGAAAAAGACAAGATACTTTTGGAAAAAGTACCAAGTTCAAATGTCACAATGTATTTTTCAGCCCTCAAGAAGGGGGCTGAAACCACATCATTTTGTATTTGTTCTTCATGACCAGGAAAGTGGATGTGCAGCTTAGTACAGTGCCACATTAACATCAATACACACTTGAACTCACCCAGTGCTGGAGGCTATAGGCTCCTGCTGCCAGGCTCTGGTCACGAGGCACCTTCCTGCACCCGGAGCAGTGGCACAAAGGCTGATGAGCTGCTTGGACAACAGAGTTTGGTTGTGTGATCCACACCATGGCAACAGTTTGACATTCAGCAGTTCCAAAGTTGAATTATTACTACCAGGAGTGCTATTGTGTTCGTTTTGTTGTTTTAACACTCTCATACCGGCTTGAAAGACCTTAATGGCCCCCAACCTTAAAGGTAACATTGATCAGTAAAAGTCTGAGGGAGGAAGGGCAGAGGGGAGCATCAAAGTGATGCCCAGCATTCCTGGGTCAGCACTTTTGATGACCAAAGAGGTCCCCCTCACCCACTACATTTTATGGTCTCATCTCTGGTATTTGATTATCTAGTCTGCTTTAGGTCTTTCAGACAGAAGTTGAGAGGTCATGAAGTGCTGTCTTGATCTACGGCCCCATGCAGCATTATATAATAAAAATAACAAAAAGCATAAAATAATGTGCCACCAGTACCCTGGCCTCAATAGTATCTTCCACTTCATGGCTGCAAGTACAAATTTTCCACTTGCAACAGAAAATCTGTAAGAGGATCTGTATTATTGTGTTGTGCAACAGTATACTTCTCCTGAGGTAGTGTGACTAACCAAACTCGGACAAAAACATGCTAGAAAATTCTAAACGCAAGGCTTACGTTCTTTCCACTCATGTCACTCAAATTTATACAACTGCCATCCTCCTTCTCTTGGTCGGTAGTCCCCATCAGGAATACAAGTTTTGAAAAGCTGTAGACAGATTTATATTAGCAAAGGGTTTCCGGTGTGATCTCATCAGTAGTTTAAAATGATGCTACCACCACCACTCACAGCGTCAGTAACACACTGCAGCTTTCCTCAAAGGGCTCATACAGGACAAATGTTTATGTGCCAAGGTCCTGGCATCTGACTGATAGACCGATGTTCTTAAGTCTTCCAGGATACCTGTCTGTTCTTAACATATCTGGGTTTGTTGGTTTTTTTTGCAAAGCCACTAACAGGAGAGTTCTGGGGCTGTGAAATCCTGGTTCCCTTGAAGGCAATGACAAAACTCAGCCCAGCCCCCTCCAAGCCAGGGTGTCCCCCTTCATCTGCTGGCACTTGAGCTTCTAAACCCTGTGTCCCACAGAGCTCGCAGCACCTCTCACCACCAGACAGGGATGTGATTTAATGCTGTTACATACTGCATGAGATTCGCAATAGCATGGACGTGCTCTTCAGGGTAAAGGAAAAGGTGATTTTAACGTCCACTCGATATAATTATAGGGGCAGAAGGGCTCACATCACCGCACGTACCT
>NW_009723576.1:0-14227 GCF_000703405.1 Apaloderma vittatum | reverse complement strand
CAGTGCTCTCCTCTGCTTGGCTGCCTGATTCCGTGTGACGGGAGGGAAACCAGGTGGCAAGTAGCTTTCCTTCTAGTTCGGACGTCTTGGGGGTGAGGAGGAGATAGATGGAGGTGAGCGAGGGGACAGAGGTGCTGATGGAAGGGTTCTTGAATGGAAGGAATCTGCGGAGCTAAGTAAGCCCTGCATCATCCCTGTTTTCCTTACTCCAGATTGCTACAGCTCGTGCTGCCCAGGAGCCCCCAAGTCCTTCTGAATGACCATGCAAAGGCACTGGATGCTCTTTTGACATTACCTCTACAAATCTGCCAGAGCACACTACTTTCGCATCTGTGGTAGGAAGATGAAAACCTGAATGGGCTGTTCAGGTTTCCAAAGGCGTCTAGCACTCAGATCTCTTTGAACTCCATGGATATGAGAAACATATACGTCTGAGCTCCAGGGGCCTTGCATGTATGTGCCTGGTGCAGCAGAGCACAGCACCATGGGGCTGAGCCCGAGCGGGGCTGAACACTCACTGCTTTCACCATAATGCCCTCCCTCCAAGTGAGGATGCCTCAGAACTTGTAACTGTATTTTTCATTTGTATAATCTGCAGGTTATCTGTTAAAAAACAACCAGCACAACTCCATGTTTTTTCCCCCCATGCAATCCACCATTAGGGGCTGTGTGTGAGTGGTGCGGAAGTTTATCTCAAAGCTCTGTCTCCTTGGATCTCCGTCACTTAATTTCCCTGCTCCTGTAGCCCCTTTGACTAGCACCTATGGTTTTGGGGCAGCTTTTTGAAGTCTCTTCAAGTCCTAGTGCACTTCCAGATGTGCCAACTCTCTATGTGGAAAATATAGTGTTAACTGAAGGAGAAGCTTTGAAATATAAAAAAGAGAGGAGAGAACACAGTGTAATTTGGGCACCGTACTTGTGGGTTTTGTTGGTTTTCCCTCCTAACAGCTGAGATCACAAAAGGGAAAAATGATAATTTTGTTCAAACGAGAGAAAAAAAATCCCACTGTAAAAATGTTCAGGCTTTTCAAGTCTCAGGTGGAGTTTTCTTTTACTTTATTTCACAACAGTCTGACCATCCTTGTTGCCATCCTGGGCTGGGGTTTATTTAAGAGTCCACAGGACAGAGTTAACAGTGGTGGTGCTGACTCACACTTCATTAGGAGTCCCAGACAGTGACTCCTGCTATGTATCAGCCAGGACCTGCGCTTCTTGGTGCCGAACCAGGCAGAGCCAGGTGCCTCGCAAGGGCCAAGCCCACTGGAGGAGGATGTAGTGCCATCAGCCACTGCTGGCCTGACATTCGGCTGAGACAGCATTGCCAGCTTCACGTGCTGGGGCGGTGGTGGGATATGTGACAGTGACTGAAATGAGATCGTTGCGAAGTGAAATCAGATTCAATTGCATTAGAAATTCGTGTCAGATAAAGCTGGCAGAGGTACTGCAGAACTAGCAGACCATTGCTGGGCTCACTATACTGCTGGTTAATATATTTATTACATATCTCTCACAGATTGACTCTGGGCCTAAATGGAAAAAAAAAGTTTCTTTTTACTCTTCTTGGTTCCTCATCTGGTGGTTTTGTAATGTTTGGCTCTTCTCTGGTGTTTGATTGAATTTGTGAATTTATTAGGTGTGTCAGTAAAGCGATCAACAGAAAGATGGAGTTAGGCTCAGCACAGGGAATTAGTGGATCAGATTTTCCTACTTCTCCTGCACACTTCAGGTCTGGTGTCACTTGCAGTGACAAACAGCAGGCTGCAGTGACCAACAGCAGGCTGCACTGACCCGCTGGCAGCTAGTCCATGTGGCCTGATAGTAACACTGATTGAAATTCAGCATTAACTGTGTAGCTTGGATAATACTTCAAGGCTGACTGACTTGCAATATGCCAGCAGAACACAGGTGTAAACACAGACTCCGGCGGTGCCTGCCTTTTCTGCTCACTGGAGGGTTCCTCCTCCAGCCTTCCCTGAAGGCTCTTGCTGAGATGTGGCCTCCTGCCCTGCTCCTGGCTGACAGGGGCTGCATTTGTTTTGATGATAAGAGCATGAATTGCTGTAGCGCTATTCAGAAATCATGGAGCTATTTGGACTTCCCACCTATATAACTGAAATAAAACACCATCCATGTGTGCCTCTAGGAAGAAAAATCACCCTTTCTTTGGCTAGGTCACTTGCCTCACATCCTCCACCATGTACTGTCTTTGTCCCTGAAAATGTGGCTGGAGTGGAGGTGCCCAGCTCACTGCCATTGCCCCAACCACAGGCTCTCTGCGGTGTCTCCGTCCTCCTTGGTCTCTATCTCCATCCCATGCCATTTGTCCTCTGCTCACACCGGGCAGGGATGATTTTGTGTCTGCTGCCTGCGTAGTGTTGGGATTGGGCTGTGGTGCAGGGTTAAGACAGAGAAACGTTACAGAGCTGGGCAGGGTTGCACTGTTAGTGTGTCTCAGACAGCAGAGTTTGGGGCTCTGACTCTCACAACAAAGTGAGTTGTACCTCTGGGGGTCTCAGAGAGTGAGTATGCCTTTGGGATACCTTCCCAAACCTACTCCTAGCCTGCTGAGACCTGGCTCAGACATTCTGAGTCTGATAGAGGGACTTTTTATTCAGTTTCCTCCAAGAGTTCAACTCCTTCCCAAACTATGCATGGTCTTGGTGTCCACACTACCGACCAGTGGTGATGAGTTCCCCAGATTTGGTATCTGCTGTGCACAGCAACTCCTCTTACTCTTCATTAGAAGTGCTGCCCCATCACCTTTTTAGCTGCTCCCCTTCTGTGTGGTGAGACACAGCTGCCAACCTCTGGGCTTTCCCAGCTTTCTCATGCTCTTCTCCTTTTAATCGCATGGAGAAAAGGGAGTATGTAAGCGTGGACACGAAAAGTAAAGCAAGTCACTTTGTTCTGTGTTCAGGGATCCCTCTACTGTGCCTGAGCTTTGGCACAAGCAGCTGAGTCCTGCCTTTACAAGTACTACAGTGCCTACAAAGAGTGCCTGTCTGGAATAGAGAGGTGAAAGCATCTTCAGCCCCAAATAACCACACTGCGAATTTGCATTTTTTGGTGCAGTCTCAGCCATCCGGGAGCAGTGAGAAGGGTGTGATCTCCAGGGGATGGTTTTATTTTAGCCTGTGCATGAAGTGGGAGTCCCTGTAGCCAGAGGGTGAGGAGGTGAGGCTGTGCTTCAAGCATAGTGGATGTAAATCCTGTCAGAATACCCACCTGCTTCAGAAGGGGTCCATATGGTCTGTTTGGCTTTGGTGAGGCCCCACCTTGAGTAATGCGTCCAGCTTTGGGCCCCTCACTACAAGAGGGACATTGAGGTGCTGTAGAGGGTACAGAGGCAGCTGCCAAGCTGGTAAAGGTCTTAGAACACAAGTCTAACGAGGAAAGGCTGAGGGATCTGGGGCTGTTTAGCCTAGAGAAGAGGAGACTGAGGGGAGACCTCATCACTCTCTACAACTACCTGAAGGGAGGTTGTACAGAGGCAGGAGCTGGTCTGTTCTCCCTTGTGGAGAATGATAGGATGAGGGGAAATGGATTTAAATTGGACCAGGGGAGGTTCAGGTTGGATATTAGGAAGAATTTCTTTACTGAAAGGGTTGTCAGCCATTGGCATAGGCTGCCCAGGGAAGTGGTTGTGTCACTGTCCCTGAAGGTGTTTAAGAGTCGGGTGGATGTTGCTTTGGGTGGAATCGTTTAGTAGGTTGATAGGGCTGAGACAAAGGCTGGACTCAATGATCTTCTAGGTTTCTTCCAGCTGATACGATTCTATGATTCATTAAGATGATCTTAAAAAGCAAGGATATGATTCTGTTCTTCTAATCTTGTGATTCTCAAATTTTGGTGTAGGGTGGAGAAACATCTGCTCGTAGCAATCCTCAGGGTAAAGCTTTTTAAAAGTATTCCCAACAGGTTTTTTGGCCAGCTAAACTAAACAAGAAAATAACCCCACTCCTATACTCATTGCTTATACTTCATGTTGAGTATCTCTCTGGTGTAATTTCATCCTTGATCTCACCCCCAAATTAGAGGAATAACAAACACATCAAGAATGAGGCGAACCAGTGTGATCTGGAGAGATTAGAGCAGAGAGGTCTGTGACCTGCAAAAAAAACCAGAGTCTAAAGCAAATGATACTCTGTGCGTAAGGAGCGCTGAAGAGCATGGATGGGGATGGGGAAGAAGGGAGCATCAAGCATTACCTGCTAATGCAGACACCCACCAGGCTTGCTTGTGTAGTGGTTTGTGCACACACTGACCAGGTTTGATGATTTCACCTCCAACTGCTGTTTCAGGAAAAATCTGCTCGCTCCCCCTGCCGAAGATTTGTGGACAAAAGCTTGGAGAGGGATAATGCATGGTCACTGTGAGAGCAAGATGCTATATTATCTTCTACCTCTTGTACTACCTACACCTGAATGTTAATTTTTGTTTTCCCTTCAAGGGAGGCTGCTAAATGCAAATTACCTCTCCACCACCAGAGAAACTGATAAGGTAGTGATAAAAAATATACAGAATAAATGATGCTAAGCAATCCATTTTGCTAGAGGTAGCAGGGGGAAGTGGAGGGCACTGTAAATATCCTTTACATATATCCCTTTGTAATCACAGTGGTGTAAAGCAGGAAAGTGCACAGAGCCTTGGGGGTTGCCCAGGCACTTATATAAAGTAAGATGTAGCAACAGCGGCAGTGTGTGCTAGTGCTAAGCCATAATTAAACACTCCTCCAGGTAGTTTAAACGAGATGTGCACATTTAAAAGATAGTTTTTAGTGGTTCATGTCATCACCTGATTAGCAGAGAAAACAAGCAGATGTGGCACGTACTGAAAAAAGATATGAAGGGAAGATGAAGTAGCTTCACAAATTAATCTTTGGTTCTGCTCTGGTGGGGAGGGGAGGGGGACTGCCAGGGTCTCCAGCACCCAGCAAAGCCTTGGCAGGTGTGAGTGGGTGCCACTGTGTTTATTCATGGTTTAACACTGAATTCCTGCCTGACACTTCTGCTTCTCAGCACTGTTGTTTGCATGACAACTGTGGAAGGTGCAGTGACTATGGGTCCAGATGTGTGTCTTGTTTGCATAAGGATGTCAGTGTGTTTCAAGCTGATGCTTTGCGCTCTCCTTCCCCATCTTGGTGGGTGTAACTCACCTCTTTGCTCTCTCTTCGTCAGGGCAGGGTGACAGGGGGCAGCTGGGGCTGTGGTCCTGAGCGCCTTCACTCGTGAGTCATTTCTCACACATTTCTCCCCTGATGAGGGTCAGTGCTTGGTGAAGAGCAGCCAGACACAGCCTGAAATATGAAGTTGCTGTTGCTGAGCCTATCACGGCATGGATGCTGGAGCTGATGGCTGAGGTGTAACTGCCTGATGGATGTCAGGGCATGGCTCCATGACTGTAAGTGACTGAGGTAGGGTGGGAAGCAGCTGTCCCTGCAGCCTGGAGGTCTTCCCTCATGGCTAGGGCTGTTGAATTGAGAAGGCAAATGTGTTACCTTGAACCTCCAGGAAGGTGGTTTCCTGGAGGCCTGAGCTGCTGAAATCCATTGGAGCCAAAGTGTTTGAGTTTTTACAGCAATAACAGGGTTTGCACATGGTTACTACCTGTAAGGTGTAAAGAAGAAACTCCCAGCTGAAAAGGCAGCTGCTCTCAAGCCCAGTCTGGCAAGCTGTTAAATTGTTCCAGCTCAATTATGGGGAACTGCCTGAGAATTTCCAAGGAGAGTATCTGATGGGAATGTGCGCAGGGCTCTGGAATTCAGTCTCGAGCCAGAAACAAGGAGAGAAAAGATCACCTCCAGCACCGTAAGCTCCTGATGAGACTCACAATGGCTAAACCTCTTGTGGGAGTGCTGCCAGCCTGCTCGAAATGCACTAAAGGCCCCAGCAAGGAAGAGGAGACCAACCCTGTTGCTGACCATCCCCTGTGTGCTACTGGGGTGCTCCATTGGTGCTGACTTGCTGGCACCTCGCTGAATCCAGCGCTTCATCACTATTTGAGCTTTGGCAGGGTTATTTTTAAATTCTTGACGGCATGAGCAATTCCTTTGTAGGAATGAGGGTTTTCTCCCATCCTATCTCCTTGCCTGGCCTCTTGTTTTACAAGTTTCTACTGCAGGGGCTCTGGAAGGAGATAGGATGAGGGACAATGCAGAATCCGTCTGGCAGTCAGCTGCTTGACATGGCAGTGGTACCCTTGGTGCTGGGGGAGCATCGTCCTTGCCTGCAGAGACAGGCGGGAAAAAAGCCGCAGCTCCCAACGGCTGTGCTGGACATCCTGTCTGGATTTGGCGGCTTGACTGCTCCTGACGTAGGAGGAGGGGAGCCCAGAGGCAATTTAACTGTGTCTTTGCCACCGCTGTGGTGATTTCTGTGTGTTCCTGGTCGTGTGGTGAATTAAGGAACACTGTGCCAGTATGCCAGGTGGGAAGGTTTGGTGAGCAGGAGCTCGGTGCATCCTGGCTCTGTGACGGCCTCCCTGCCTTGAAGCTTTGCTTCAACATTTACATAAATGTTGACGCATATTTAAAAAGCTTCAGCTGGAGCGAGCGAGACCAAACTCTGCTGTGAGAATGTCGCCGTGTCCTTTTTTTAGAGGCGACATGGGAGGCAGGCTGTTGGGCTCAGAGCTCTTTTGGGAGGACAGCAGTTTCAAGTGAAGCTGAGTCTGTAGCAATGCATGAGGCCCTGACACAGCACAAAGGTGACATAAAAGAAAAAGGCATTCTTGGATCTGTGGTACTAGCTTGGAGCATGAAGCCAAGAGCCAGCTTGGCAGGCTTTGTTAGAGATGTCCTAAGGAAAGCAAAGACCAATTTGGGATGGAAACTGAACTGGCTTCAGGTCTATCAAGGAGCCTTTAGAAATACAGCAGTACCCCCTGACCAGGAGCAACCCTGTCCTACCAAAGTGAGTTATCCCAGGGCACCCTCGGAGCCCCCTTGCATTAACTCCTTGGGCAAATGCTTGGTTCCAGCGTAAGAGTTACTGTGATTATGCTATGCTGAGGAAACTTAGTTTTCTAGGTATTACACAGACAGCTGAGTAAAGCCTAGTTCCAAAACCCATTGTGGGTATTTTAATGGTGCTGTGAACTTGCTTTTCAGCTTTCCCTGAAAAATAGTTTGGGGTGCATATGCATGCACATGTAGTGAGCTTAGTGACTCTCCAGAGAGGAAAAGGGGCTAGAGCGTTGCTCTGTTATTCATTACCAAAGGCAGGATGTACAAACAATATCAATATTTATTAAGCAGCTTTGTTTATCACAGGATTGTAACAAAGAAAGTGACTTGGATTGTGGTGTTTGTCCTCTTTGCAGTGTCCTATTCCTCATTTATGATTGCGGGTCTTTCTTATGCATATTTTATCTCCCTTTTCTGAAGATAACCGTAACCAGAATAGCATAAAAAAGAAAAGTGGCACTTAGTTGATGGCTGGCTCTCATTTCTGCTTTTAAGAGCTCCCCTCTGTGATAAAGACAGCAACACTCAACACCCTGGCTTACAACAGCAGCTTTCTTGCCAGTTTTTACCCTTCCACCCTCCCTTCCTTCCTTCCCCTCAGTTTCTTTAAATAAACAGGGAAGTTTTAAGTTACAACAAGACCAGTAGAGTTACTCAGTCTCCACCTATGAATGGCTTATTTTGTTCACTTCAGGTTAAAACTGCTTTCAAGTGACATCAAGAAGAAAAATATTCCCAAACCCTGCTTGCAGCACCATGAAAGTGCCCAGACAGCAGTTCCTGTGGCAGCGGCTTTGCTGGAGGCTGTTTGCTGTGCCCCTTGCTGACCAGCCCATGGAGGGGTCAGAGGGACATTTCTAAGCTCTCACAGAGGTGAGAATTTAGATGTTTACTCTTTATTAAAGATGGAAAAATCAGTCCCATGCAGAGAGACTCTCTGCCACTGCTTATTGCATCCTTACATGAGATGGCACTGTAAGGCACAACGCTGCCGCCTTGGAAGATGCAGGACTGTTACCAGCTGCTCCCTTTAAATTAATTTCTCCAAAGTCAGTCACAACACAAGCGGAGTGACGATCCTGGTGACACTTCCCGAACAATTAGCACCGGGAGCGAGCAGCACCAGAGGACTCACGCCATGTTCTGCGCTGCGTGTCTCTGATATAAATAGCTTGGCTGGAGGATCTTTTGCCCAAAATGATTATGGGAGGGTGATTTTATGTTAATTCAATGTGTCAGCTTTTCTGCAAGCTGTGTTTGAAACCAAGAACCCCAGAGCTCTCTGCTCTGCCTCAATCAGGAACACTAAGCTGATTAAACTGAACACTGGGGGTTGTTTGTAGCTGGCTGGTGGGCACAAAGGCTCTTGGTATGGGCAGTATTGTGCAGGTGGCTCCCAGGTACTTCTCAAACAGCTTGCTCTGAGTTCTTGCATGAAGAGACACCATGTTCTGCATGGTATGGACACAGTCAGGACAAGGAACCCTCCTCTGGAATGATGCAGGCAGTCACCTTCTATGAGGTACCAAATGAGACAACAGAGATGTCCCATCAGGAAAGGTCCAGAATGACCTGCAGGTTGGGGAGGCTTTGAAGGTGCTCAGCGGCTGCCTGGCTCCAGCTGTAACTGCAGAAAAAAACAGCTCCTGCCTCTGGTTTGCTCAGCTTGATTCCCAGGTGCTTTGGATAACTGGTTGGCAGTCACAGAGCCCTGCTACTTAGCTCAGGGGAGCTGCTTCTGAGAGAGGACACTTGGCCAGCCCAGGTCTCATGTCTACATGACCTTCCCCAGGCAGAAGTCAGTGGAGGGGATGGAAAATGCTACTTACAGTGCCAGGAGTGTGCTGGGTCCTTGGCAGAGCTACGATACTTGCTACTCAAGGATTATTACCCAGCCGAAGCAACGAAAAATTCTTCAGAAAGTCCCTTAGTGGTTGTTTTCTTCCCCTTCTGTGTTTTGACCAGCTGTGAGCAAGTGGAAGGAGAGATGAGAAAGTGAGTAAACCACAGGGAACACCACCATGCCCAAGGCAACATGCTTTCCAGTGCTTCAAAGCAGCCTTTGTGTGTGAAAAGTCGATGGACAGAGACTTGCAGTGATTTGTGTTAATCGCTAACGCGCAGCGTGTGGAGGGAGACAGACTTACAGACCCCGCAGCCTTCAGTGCACAGAAAGATCAGTTGTGCTGAGCTCCTGAGCCTGGGTCCACCCTGAGCTGTGGCAGCACATTAAGTACTTGGGGAAAGACCTCAAAGACCAGTAATGACTGAAAGCAAACACTGGTGGAAAGGCAGCCTGCACCTGCTTGCAAAAAGGTGGGGAGAACATGTATGAATGTGGAAATCAGTTGTGGCATGTCAGAGCTTGACCCTTCCCATCTATGGGGGTTTCCTGGCTTGTGCTCTTCAGGCACCTGGTCCCTCTAGCTTATCTTTTCAACTTTAATAAGAGATGTACGTGTGCTTCTCCTTCCCGCCCTCCCCAATACGTTACATTTTCAGATCAATTTTAAAAGTAACCTCTTAAATATTGAATTATTCCTGATCTCTATTGTCACTTCTAGCTGATTAGTTTAAGGACTGTGCTTGGTTTGTTTAATAACCTCTTGACACTAAACAAACAATCTTGAAAAGGGAACAATTTGCAAAACAGAAGGAAAACAAATAACCCACAAGGGCACCCTCTTCAAAATAGAAAGACTGATTACATTAAAATGGCAAAATGATTCCAGACATTAGAAGAAAGTATATAGATATTGGCTTATCTATATTCAAGGAAGATTTAAAAACACCGCAAAGTTAAAGTTTTCATTAGCAATACAGTGGAATCTCTCAATTAGAATTCCTGAAGCATATTAAATGGTATTTAGTTTCTAACTCAATGCATCATTTTGTATTAAATAATTGATCGTGGTGCAGAGATTGTGTTTGTGTAGTTTAAGAAAGCGAACAAAAGAACATTTGGTAGGAAAGTTGCATCTATAACTCCAGCGTGGCTTCAACAGGCTGTGGGAATGCTCTGATAGGAAGGCTGCCCACTGAAGTGGGCAGGAGTTGGGGCTGAGGTGGCCTGGGGCAATGAAAGCTACACTGGGCCACAGGAAGTTTGTCCTGAATGCAGTGAGTGGAGCCTGATGCCTTCAGAGACCCAAACTGGCCAGGAACAAGGTGCAGCTGGGAGGAGGGAGAGTCGCTCACTTGCAAATCACACTGATTAATTGAACGCAGCAAAGGGGAAAAGACTGAAACTCCAGAGGTGCTGAAGGAAGACCCAATGAGGAGACCACAAGAGTGCTGGCAAAGGCCATATCGGATGAAGTTAGTCCACAGGGGGATGGTACCATGGGGAATTTCTCTAGGCTCTTGCTCCTCTGTGACCAGTGCCTGAACCCTGATGCTGTTATTTTTGCCCTTGTAGGGGAACACAGTGATGTTACACTTCCCTGTTGCCGCGGTGCAAAAGACTCTGCCTCTGATGTGTGTACTTAAATAGGATTTAGAATGCTTTATTTTTCAGCCTATCGCTCAGTCCTGTTTGGACAAGGAAGGCTTTAACTTTCCTTTGTGGCTTTGTCGTGGCTGGAGTGGTGCAATCCCGGTTGCGTGGAAGGCACTGGTGGAATTCCCACTCATCTGAGGTTAAAGGCAAGGTTTCTTTTATGCTTTTTAAGTGGACAGCTCTCTTTGGAAACTTCCTGCCTGGGTGAGCAAAGGCTTCTTGTGGGTTGCCTGAACACCACCCAGATCTTCAGTTATTCACTCCGTTTTATGAGGTATTTAGGCTGATTGAATGGCACAACACAAAGCCTGTAATGTTTAACCACCAAGACTTTGGATAGCACTTCTTTCCCCCGCCCTCAAGTTTTTAATTTTGATCTGCTTATATTCTTTAATGAGATGCAATTATGGTTTCAGTGTTATAGGTAGGAGGCTTTATATTTGTAATGCTTTGTAGTAAAGACATAATTACTGCATTTATGAATCAAATCCCTTTATGTATCATAAATACTTATTAAACAGCCACTGGCAATTCTACCTCAACATGTTTCTTCATGAAGTAGGATTTATTGCCTATATAAAAATGCCAGTCTTTCTTGGATCTCCCTCCCCTACAATTGCTTGGCTTGCTGAATCCCCGTGGCTGGTTTGGAGTGGTTCAGAAGGTGAGACGTTTTATAAGGCACTTAAATAGCTGTGTGTGTGCGTACACAGCTCATGTGCCCTGAAGACACCTTCATGATTACTGTTTGTGCTCCAGCAATACCTCTCATCCGTCTTTTGCTCAGTACAATATAAACAGACAGTAGAAGATGTCATCTTTGTCTCAGCCAAGTTTGGGGCTGACTTGGCTGTAGTCACTGCCGTACCACTTCAGCCCTAGCAGAGATGTTTGCCCGGTGAGTGCTGTGCGCTGAGCAGGGATACCTGGACTCGTGCTCCAGTGGGAAGGTCTCCATAAGTCTTTAAAGTCATCAGTTTGCTGCGTGATGGTGGGTTTCATGCAACTGAAGAAAGTTTCCCTTCAAATACAATTTTTTTTTTAAAGGCAGGTGTTATTTCCCTGTCTCTTCCTCTTATCCTCAGACTGTTTGAGGGTCCTTCCTATCTTTAGGGGAGAATAAGGCTGGGCTGGGAGGTGGCAACTCACAGGGTAGAGAACTGGGAAAGATCTGAACATGGCAAGTTGTTTGACATTTCAGAGGCTGCTTACAGAAGGAAGATTTGATACACAGACTATTGGAACAGTGGGAAAGGTAGCTTTGATTTCTGTAGGCAAAGGATCAGCAGTTTGAAAGGAAGATTGGCAAGGCAAAATACTGCAAGGTGGTGCCAGAAGTTTGTGCCAGATTAACCTGACTTCTCTCTCTGCTTGGCTGAGTTAGTAAGCACCCTCAACAGAAGGGCAGTAAATCTTCTCCCTGGAAATGTACTCTTGAGAAAGTACTTTGCAAGAAAACTAGAAAAGTTAGTTCTCAATAGATGGACAAATAAGGTTGATATGGAATTCACTCACAGGTGAACAACAGCAAGCAAGAAGCTTCATAAAGACTTCTCAAAGGCAGGTCGTGGGACACATTTTTTTTAATGACATTTCCTTAATGGCCAAAAAAGCCAAAAATGTCTTTTCTGCATTAGTCACTGAAACACATTCAGGAGATCTGCTCAGTGGAGAGCAGGACTGCAGGTTTTTGGTGTTTGGATTTTGTGAAGAACAAGCAGAAATGTCATGAAATGTTGTGAGGAGTGCAAAGTCCTTTATTTGGGCAATCAAGGCAGTGCTAGGAGCATGTCGTACACCCTAGGTGCTGGGAGCTAGTGAGGGCAGCCACCACCTTCACTCCAGGTATCAAACAGGCAACCATAACCTTAGGATGGGATGGACATACCCCAGATACAGGCAAGTGAGATATTACTTGCACACAAGGTCTGTGCAAGTCCTTGCCTGGAATTCTGCATTTTTGGGTCACATATCCTCAAGAAAAGTGAATTCATCCTGGAACTCCTACAGAGAAAGAAACAGAGCGGAGGGGAGAGCTTATCCTACAGAGGAGGCTGGGAGTGCTTGGTGAGCAGGGACAAGAGGGCTTGTCTTTGAGTACTCTCTCTGACAAAAGACATGAGAAGGAATTGTTTGAGTCAAAGGACAGTGCTGGCTAAGAAAAAAGATGGATACAAATTCATATAACGATAACCACGAGAAATGAGGAGGTCAAAATTTTCTACCTACTGGGGAAAGAGCTTCTGGGACGGCTCCTGAGAGGACTTGAGGAAGGCACAAAGACCTCCTGGCTTACCAAAGGACTGTGTAACTCAGACACATGCAATAGCAGGGGACAGTAATCCCGGGTGTCCCTTCATCAAGCCACTCCTAATGAGCCCCTTCGTACTCATTCCTTCACAATTCAACACATGCAATTTAGGAGCACTGTGAAGGTCCTAACACTCCTGCCCTAATTCATCTGATGGCTGTTGTTCCTTTTTCATCAATAAGGAATAATGACACAATGAGGACCAGTAACTGGATCATTAATTAGGAGAGTTTTCACCTTTCAATCGAAAAAAGCAAAACAAATGCCTCCTGGATCCTTTCGCTGCAGCCCCAGGGGAAGGGGGAGGCAATCACCCACGCAGGTAGGACGAACAGGGAGTTTCATTGAGCAACACGAGGCGCCATCTCTAGAGCTGATTGATTGGCCCAGGAAGCTCGTTTAACCTGATATCATCTATCTTCAAGACTAATCAGGCACAATGAATAAAAGAGAGGCAAGCACGTTAGTAAGAGTAGGCTGGTGGCTGATAAACAGATAATTACACAAAGCAAAGCTGTCATGACAATAAATGTGTTTCAGCAAGAAGTGACCTCGCAGTGTGGGAAGCACGGAAGAGTTTAAACCTCATCCAGGGACGAGGGAGATGAAGGTGGGTTTGTCACTAGGCAAATGGTGCTGGCATATGTCACAGTGCATATGCAGAGCCTCTGGACACTGCTTCAGCAAGCTCTGGTGCTGCTGGTGGGTGGTTGTTTCTCAGGCATTTGATCAGCTGTTTGGTTTTTCAGATGTATCATATGTCCTGCCAGCCTCAGGAGTCATAGAATCATAGAATCATCGAATGTTCGGGGTTAAAAGGGACCTCTAGAGATCATCTAGTCCAACCCCCCTGTCAGAGCAGGATCCCCTAGGGCAGCCACACAGGAAGGCGCCCAGGAGGGTTTGGAAAGTCTCCAGAGAAGGAGACTCCGCAACCTCTCTGGGCAGCCTGTGCCAGGGCTCTGTCACCCTCACAGTAAAGAAATTTCTCCTCACGTTGAGGTGGAACTTCCAACGTTCTAGCTTATACCCATTATTTCTTGTTCTATTGCTGCGTACCTCTGAGACGAGATTGTTCCCTTCCCCTTGACACCCACCCCTCAGGTATTTATATACATTACTAAGGTCCTCTCTCAGCCGTCTCCTTTCAAGGCTGAACAGCCCCAGTTCTCTCAGTCTCTCTTCATAGGAGAGATGTCCCAATCCTTTAATCATCCTCGTAGCTCATCTGATGGACCCGACCCAGGGCAGTTGCAAAGGGAGACACGGGATGCTCCTGCCCAGGAGACCTGATAGGATGCCGTGCGTCACCCCGCGCTCTTCCTCAGCTCCCTGGGCAACCTCAGGAGCCTTGGTGGCCATCTCTTTGACCGATGCGGTCTGAACCAGAGCACGCAGGGGCTGACCGAGCGCAAGGGCGAGCTGGCTGCTGGGCGCCCGTCCAACCTCGAAC
>NW_009723575.1:0-3990 GCF_000703405.1 Apaloderma vittatum | reverse complement strand
ATTGTTCTATGATTCTATGATTCTATTTAAAATATACTGTTATGGGTACTAATATTGCCAACTTGAAATGAATTCTGAAAAGAAAACTTGAAAATTGGGTATCAGAAAGGATTTACACCTCCATCTTTTTATACTTTCTTATTTGCAAAGCTATAATTTTTAATTTTTTTAAAATTTTTACAGTTTTTTATTTACCACATGAATTCATGAGGTGCATATTCTGGCTTCAAACTGTGTAAGTTATTCATCAAAATGATAGAAATAGGAATCCAAATTACCACTGAGGATTTGATGTTTAATCCCTTTTAAAAAAAACACATAAGAGAGATTTTCGTGTACCCACATAACACTGGAATCTGGGACATTTAATACCTCTGATTTATTGCATTACTACTTTCTATCTCACGGAAGTCTCAGAGTGAGTTTCTCAATCCCTCTTGAATGTGCTAAGTACTGCTATAATGTAAATAACAGTAAATAGATTTATTTTTCTTCTCCTGTCAAGCCAATCTAATTTGGACTCTTCCATCACACTCATCACTCAGACACCTGACAAATTGTCCAGTCGTTTTTGAAATTCTTGACAAAGAATCCTAATTTAACCTGGGAGGAAACTAGCCTTACTCCCATTAATGTCAATGAAAGGTGGGGCTGCTTACACCAAAACTGAATTAGGTCTAATATGCCCAGAAGTCATATACCTTCTTTTAAAAGTGGGATTTTTCATCCTTGATAAAAGGCAGAAACTACTAGAAATGTATTCCCCTTCTATTTAACAGCTTCAGGATCCTTTGTAAGCACGGAGCAAGAGTGGACATGGATTTCCTGAGTAAAAGAAATTCAAATTTGTATTTTAATGGCCTTAAAGTTCCATTTTAATTACTGGAAAATAATTTGAGGGAGATTGGTAATAGGCAAAACTTTGAGACCTTTTGTTCTTTAGTGCAGTGAAGGAAACCTCATTAGACAGGATTTTCTTAGTTAGCAGGGCTTTGGGGTTAATGAGCTGTGAGTGATAATATATAGTAGTAATCCCTCATGGCTGTAACAAGTTGTATTTTATAAACTCCTTAATCTCAGTAGTGAAAAAGAAGTGGGGTATGGGAAGAAGAGGAAACTAATTTGCAGGGCTCAGGGAAAATTGGAAGATTTTGTTCCCCATTTGGATGTTATTTGGGGGAAAAAATACAGATACCACATGAGCAGAGTCAGAGACACTAAAATCCACATCTATCCTTACTAAAAAAAAAAACAAAATGTACAAAAAGAAAAGAGAATAGACATGCAGTTTTTGCTTCAAACTCACCTGCTAGGAACCTGGTACTTGGGGGTGGACTCAGCATTCTACTGGCATGTGGGGACAGCAAAGAAGATCAAATCAAGGTTTAGAAATGTTATTATCCTGTTAACCTTCAGCCAGCAAGAAAAAAAAATCATGAACTTCATATCTACCTTGAAGACTCTCCCTTCTGCTGATGATTTTAATGAGTTTTCCTGTGCTGAGTTTCTTTCCTTTTCTTAGAACACTCTTCTATCTTAAAGTATTTCAGATATTTTCCGAGACAAGTTGTATAAAACTCAGTTCTTCCAGAAGAAAATAAAACTCTGATCTCTTGTTATCAGTTATTATATTTTGTGACCCAATCTATCCATTTTGTTCAGTGAAGGGACCAGGACCTAAATTAAGGAAATAAGGACCATATTCAAGAGCTAATCATCAACAAAAATCTTGGGGAAACTTCAAGGTAAACTTTTCTAGGGCTTGAGACAGGAGAATGTACATCACTATGCTTGTAGAAGCTTTCTCTTCTCCAAGAGAAAAATCTAGATCTATCGGAAGAATAAATCATTTAATGAAAAATATAAAAATAAGATTTTTTTTTTTCCCTAGGCACTATTTAGATTTTAAAGTAGACCAATACCATGTACAAATGCTTACATTTTTCTACAGCTCCTTATTAGTAAGACTTCTCTGGAATTATCAACAGTGATATTTGAGATCCTTCAGAAATATTTTCTACTTAAGATATTATGTAACATATGAGTTATCTCAGGTGTCAGTGTGGGAGATAATTGCGCGATTGTTGTAGCTTTCCACTGAAACGCTGCAAACACTAATCCTTGCAATGCTTATGTGAGTGTGGTAATAAGCATTAGTCTTCAACTGGTCTAAGTCACTGCAATGCCAGTGACTAGGACTGGTTGATTTCTTTTTTCCTTTCTCAACAGAAAATTCATGGTTTAGCTATTTAGATGTTGAAGAGATGAGCTTCATGAGAGAAAAAGAGTTTTGAATGAAAATAACTCAAGGATCATATCAAGGGAATGTAAAAATCAGTATTTTACTTCTGATAACTCACTATGATTTCTAAGAGAAGTACTCATAAGATGCTGCATCTTTCCTCAAGAGGCAAGTCCTTCAGCTGTATCTTATTTTTCAAGAGCTGCTCTAAAAAAAGTAATAGATAACTCATTTTTAAGTCAAGGTATTTTGACTTTTTGTAATTAAAAAAAAATAATTTACAGGGTGTTTCTAATGAAGCACCTGGTCAAAGTTATCTAAAAGCCGCTTGTGATTATCTTTCTGGTTCTCCATTGATTTGAAACAGGCCTCTGACTTTTCCTTTCAACAATTTTTCTGTAGGAATAAGGAATCAGGAGAGTTTTGTCTTATCCTGATATTTATTTTGACGTTGTTTCATCCTGTCTAGAAGAAGACGGAGACAACTGTTTTGCTTGGCGCAATTTTGAGGAAAACAGAACATTTCTCCTAAAGTGAAAACAACAATGCAGCAATAGTGAATACATGCATATAAATATGTATAAGTATAGATATATATACATAAGTATATAAACGTAGTTTGTTTGTACTTTGAAGTAAAAGTCTAGAAGTTGAAGTAGGTGTCACATCCTACTCAGGAGGGATGTCACGTTCCACTCATGAGAGAGGGACAAGTGACATTCAGATTCATAATACACCAATGGCGTGGACAACGGTGAGACAAATCTCAAGGCCCAAACACAAACATTTATTAATTTATCACAATATATGGATTGGACTCACAGCAATTTATTCTAATTTAAAAGCACAATAGGGCAGACAATATAACAAAAAATTCCAGGAAAAAGGCTAAATAAGCAATGCACTACAACAAGTTAATGACAAGGAATAATAAAGAACATCTAAACACAATATTAAGACAGACAATATTATGCTTAACCATCACAAGAAAGAAATTTAGGCAAAAAAATAAATAAACAGTATGATAGACCTTACATTACTTAGTGAGGAAAAGGGAGAGAGAGAGGAAGAGTGGGGAGAGAGAGGGAGATATCACCGGTGCAGGTTCCTGCTTTGGTCCAGCCAAGGCAGAGTTCAGGATGCATCCATCATTGTCTTCTTTCTTCATTTCTTCCTTTTCTTCTTTCTTCCTCTTCTTCTAATCTTTATTTTACCTTGCCTCAATTTATACACAATTTTCTACGTGGGGATGTGCAGAATATCAGGTAGGGGATCGAGGCACTTCATAGTTTCCAGAAATTCTCATTAACAGTGCAAATGCCCCATCTCTTTGGAAGATATGCTAGAGATAAGGCCGTCCAAAAGATTTCCTAGTCTCTTTAGATATTCGGTGCCAGGGCCATCTCCCTAGTCTCTTTAGATATTCGGTGCCAGGGCTGTTTGAGACATTTACATCCTTATCAGATTGCCCCTCTACAACATTCCATCAGTTTTCTGTCAATGCTGAGGGGTTGCGAAAAATTACAAGAGATGTTTAAGGTAAAAATCCATGAATCAGTCCATTACAAGTAGGTTTTTGTGATTTGAAATGGTTTTGTGTTGGTTTGGCCTGGCCAGATTTTGGCAGCGAGGAGGAATCTGCAGCCTATCAGTAGGCTAAGCCTATCAGTAAAGTGATAGAAGAGGAATGCCTCTGTGAAAACTTATTTTAAAATAGGGAAAAAGAACTGCATCACACAACAGCTGGC
>NW_009723574.1:0-16320 GCF_000703405.1 Apaloderma vittatum | reverse complement strand
TTGGTTACATATTGTAACCCAAGACAGGGAACAAATAAATATAGCTAATTTTCAACTTAAAGACATGGTGAAATCACAAAATAAAAAGTCTTGCAATGGACCAAAATTATTAGAGAAATGATAGAAATTAGTCTGGAAGGGTATCAGTTTCACTCTAGTTTTTATGTGTGAAGCTGAAATTGCTGTATTTCTCCTTTGGCAGCTCTAGTAATGTTGAGTAATGACAGAGAGGGAGGAAATAATGTATAGCTATCTTCATATATGCAAAACTACTGAACACTATACCAAATCAAAAAAGCTGACTGCTATTCACATTTCAAGGAGATTTGTGGTGGCTTTTTCTCTTAAACTGTGTCAGTTTTCATAGTTATTCTTTGACTCCTAAACTAATACAGAGTTGATTGAACTTTTCTGCAAAAGATGTTTCTCAAGAGTTTCGACCTATTTCCTCAGGCAGAGGAATTCAAAAACCTGCTTGTAGAAATTTAATGGTCTGAATTCCAAGATACTTGAATTTGCTTTTGTTACTAATGCTAAAGATTCTGAGATTACTTCAGGTACTGCACACACGAAGGAAACAGTTTGTACCTTTGGATGTTCCACTGAAAAAGTTGTAATAGGAAACCAAACGCAGCCAAACAGAGAAGTGGAAGCTGGCTGAGAAGGATGACAGGTAACAATAAAACAGTGGTAGCTGAGGTAGTCCTACCCATGCTTGAGTGCTTTCCAAATGATCAGGGCTTATTGCAGTTGCTTTAGGTTTTTCTTCTTGATACAAGATTAATCCCAAAGTATCAACACATCAAAGCAACGTATTAATGTTAATAGGAGTTTAAAAAATGGTAGCATGTAAACTTGAAAAGTTTAAATATTTGCATATAATATTCTCAAATGTAGGACCAAGTTCGAGCATAGAATTTAAATATGCCTTACTTGTAGTGTCTGTCCCAATATACCTACACGATAAGATCTGGGTCCTGTAAAATTATTTACATATATAACATCACATATAAATAATTCTACTATCTGTGAAGAGCTACTGAAAGTTAATATAATGAAGAATGGTTCATTGTGTTCCAAAAGTGAGATACTAAGATGACATGTAAAGTACAAAGCTGAAATATGGGAAGGACCATTGTGATGCTCCATAACTTACAGCAGCAAATGGTTTAAATCCTACATCTGTACATCGAAAGAGCAATCAATGGAAACAGCTGCTTGACTGATTGACTGACTGATATATATACTTTGACCTTTACTCTGTAAGTCTCGGCAAACATTTACACACATTCATCATGTGGTTCATGGTTCATGCTTTTTTGAGCACAGCTGTAGAAGCAGGTTTTAAAATAAGACTACATTTATATTTTTTGTGTATTGTTTAAAGGCCTCTTTTCTTGGAGCCCAGCACTGTCTCCCATCTCTAACTTCTGCTTTGCAAACTGGGCTCTCATCTCGGTTCAGGATCATCACTTATGTTTGTAGAAAAGGAATATCAACTTCCTGCTCAAAATCTGTTGCTTTCAGAAAGTTAATGAGTTTGAAATGAAAAGAAATTCTCCGCTGAACATTTGCTGCCATGTCACCACTTTTTTTCAGAAGCTTCAACATTCAGATTCTTTGACAGTAGGGAAGATCTATTGGAGCATGTCCAATAAGGGCAATGAGCCTGCTGAAGGGACTCGAGAAAAGGTTTCATGAGGAGCAGCTGAGGGAGCAGGGATTGTTTAGCCTGGAGAAAAGGAGGTTGAGGGGAAATCTGTACAACTACCTGAAAGGAGGTGATCTTAGAATCTTAGAAGTCTTTTCCAACCTAAACAATTCTATGATTCTATTCTTATGATTCTGTGATCCTCAAAAAGTGAATGGACTTTTTAAGAAAGGGATATATTTGCAAAATCACTGTCTTCATTTTCTTTCTGTACTCCTATATAAAATATCCAGGGGTAATTCCAAGTGTTTGAGTATAAATGTCTGTTTTACCTATAAAGACCTTGTTAATATAACTATTAAGCTTATCAGATGTATAGACAAAAGAAGCCATACTGAGGAGATACAGATACAAAAATTAACATTTAACACGATTTACGCATAGATATTGCCAGACAAATGTAGATATGTTACAATAACTTATAAATGTAGGCTTGTCAGATGTAGTAGATTTAGTGCTAACGGTATTGTTCCTCTGAAATGGTGTTACGCTTGGTAACACAACAAAATTGAAACTGGAGCAGACGCAGGCTGATATTTGGCTATCCAACTGAAATGAAAGTGTCATTTAATCTGGCATATCCTTTTCATTTCTTTATTTTTTTTTCCTGTGCTACTGGAGTTTTTTTCCTAGCCTAAGAGGAAACTAATCTATTCATATGAGTAGTACCAAAGTCAAGGAATTTTAGGTAGGATTTTAACCACGACAGTAATTTCAGAAAATGTTGTCAGTTAGGGGTTTTTTTTTAGTCATTAACACATATTTATTGTTGTTCGGTCAGAAGAAGACTTTGAGTCACAGAGCTACTATCATGTGGAAAATCTCTAAGGAAGTGAGGTATGAGAAATTAAATAAGGGAAAGTCACCTTTACCATGAGGAAAAAGAGAAGCTGGTTTCTGAAGTGTACTAGAAAATGACTGCTGAATGTTACTTCTTAAAAAGTTAATTGTTGCCTATATGTTAATCTGTCTTTAGGCCTGAAAATAATGCTGTCTGATTGTTTATTTATATGTCCTAGGACTAAGAGGTGTCATTGATTCAAGAACATAATGAAGACAAGCAGTACAAGGATTAATTCTGGGTAGAAGTTTATGTTAGCATACTTTTCTTTTAACACATGCAGCAGTTACAGAAGTATTTCTCTATAGTTCCTGTTGACTTAAACAATTTAAATGCCAGAAGCTTTTTTTTCCCTCTTGTGAACACTTCCCAGGAATGATGAAGCAACCATATAAAGTTAATGTCAAATGCCGCTATAAATTAGCTGTTAGGATACAAAGTTAGCGTATTGATTTTTTCCATCTAGTACATAGTCTTTATAAACAAACTTTATCATGTCCCTATTGATCTATTGCAGATGTAAATTATATTAGAAAATATAGGAACAAAGTAATAAAAGCTGTGAACAGGCAATCACTATCAGCAAATTCCATTATTGAACAGATAAAATTTCAAGCAAGCTTATTGTTTTTTAAAGATGTTTTGATTATTCCAGGAGGCCAGAATTGACTGATGTAAGACGATTCCCAATCGTCTGAAAAAAGAAAGGAAAACCTTTTAATTGACTGGTGGAGAATGGAAAATTTTCCATGCATGTTGATTTTATATCCTGTTGATTATATATCCTGATTCACAAGGGAAATAACCAGCGGAAGACATCATAAAAGTAACCCAAGCAGATTTTGGTGGCAAGTGTCAGTCTTCTCGTGGAGCTGGATCATGTGTTCACCCTCATCAACATTGTTTTAAAATGTCACACTGTGATGATGCCTTCAAATTCCAGTAGAATGCCAGAACTTCTTGATCTTTTTTTAGGAAAGTGAATTTATTGAGCACTACTGTAGGAAACTGAGATAACTGGCTACTGAAAGCAGACAAAACTAGTGAGACAAGCAGGAAAGGGGGTGGATGCTGATGTAATTTCCCAGTACAGACTGGGTGGGTGAGAATTCTAAATTGGAGGCAGTGTCACTGTCTCACCTGTACTACCAGTGCAGCTAGCATTAGCTAATGAGGTAATTTCATGTACTTTGGAAATACAAAACAGAATAGAAGCTTTATTGTTGATTTTTCCTTAAGGCCCAGGCACCTGCTCCTGCTCTATGTTTTCTTCACAGTACTACCAACAGCTCCTATTATAGAAGCATTATTGTTTTGAATTGTTTATAGTCCTAATAAGGGTGCATACAACTTCTGTTTTGTAAGAGTGCTAGAAAATGAGCTGGTTTTTTTTTTTTTTTAAATCCAGCACATTTCTATTTTAAAAGATTTTGTAATTCAATTTAGCTATGTCAGAAAGTTTTGTTGGGAAATGTGAAAACAACTCTTCTACAATAAGCTAAACCTGCAAAAGGCAACATGCTATTATTTTACAGACCAATACTTTTCATTTTTCATTTCTGAGATTTGCACTTCAGTCTGAATGACAGATATTTTTGGACATGATTGGTAGATTCATGAGAGTTCACCTCACATACCGATGTAGGGGTCCTGAGGGCACAAGTAGTCCTTGATGACTCTGAGCACTAGTCCTGGACTACCAGTCCTTGTCTGTGTCTGCCTCTACTCTTGTTCCTGAATTATTGCTTGGATTTCCTGGCTTGACCTTGGTGTTGACTTACAATAGCCTGCTGGTCGCTGCGCTGTTGACAAGGCCCTGTGCCGCCACCGCCCTGCCCTGCTTGCCTGCCTCTGGGACAGTGGCATTGCACCCTGCAGATGTGCCCGCTGCCTATCCCTGCTCGCACTGTACTCTCGCAACAAGCTGTCTTCATCCTGTAAAATAAATGTGTGATGTTGCCAAAGTACCACTGAATCGCTGGTTTTATACAACACCAGTGAAAATAAGACATCCCCAGGGACTGGTTCTCTCAGTGGCTCAGATTCTCCCCGTTGTTCCTTGTGAGATGGTCTTCCAGTGCATTTTCAGGCTGCGTCGGGCTATTCTGACCTCAGCACGCGTAAGTTAAATTATCACTGTAGATACTCCAAGACAAAGAATTGTATTTGTTCCTGACGCCCAAATATATTTCATATTCAGACAGTGCTGCATGAATGGACAGACTACTTCTGCATTTGTTATTTATATTTTCTCTTTACTGCATTGATACCATTAGCAAACATATTTTTAGCTGTTTGTTTGTTTGTTTGTTTGGGGGGTTTTTTATGTATTATACCTAAATTTCATTTTTCTTCTAGATTGGACAAGTTGCTGGAGCAGCACTTTGAGGAATGGTAACGTGTTTTTCTCTCAAGCAGGTACTGTTACATACATTTTCTTTTAACTTTTGCCCTTGTGAACTAGACAGTCGTATTGTTAGGTCTGTAATAAATGAAGTTTGCAGCTGAGTGTGAAATATATCCTAATTTTCAAGCCCTTAAAAGAAGACTGGGTTGTTGCTGCTTTGATACATCTGTCTGTCACAATCTGCTTAACATCAGACATTCAGAAAAGGTCAAAAATCTCTGGAATTGTAAAGTCAAAATACAGTATACTACTTTTTCTGAGGTAAAAAAGACAGCTAGAATCTTTAACAGAACCCTGCTTTGGAAGCACTTTTCGTGGCTTCCTGATGGATTATAAACTACTGTGGAGTTCTAAATTATTTGTCAGTATTTGTTGAAGTTTGAAATTACTACTAGCTTCACAATTAAATTCTCTATTCTTAGGAATGTTATTCACTTTGCTGTTTCCTGAGTAGCCTGTAAGCATAGGAGAATTTCCTTCAGTTGAGGCGAGCAGCTGATCAATCTGATGGCCTAGACATAGCTGTGTCATAATTTAGATTATAAAGTTTAGATGAAGACATGAACTAAAAATTTATTATGTAAAATACCCATTAAAGAGAAAACCAAAACGTATAATGGTACTGTTTCCAACAGTATGTCAACATAAGATTACATTATGGAGATAATAACATTGAAAACAACCCTTTCTGTTGACTCCCTTTCAAACTCAGTGATTCTGTGATTCTGTGAATAAATATTTTGTAATTTTAAAAGATCAATCTTATTTATTTTAAGAAAATTAAATATTTGAACAAGTCTTTGTCTCTCACACAGTTATGTAGCCTCCAGTAGAAGCAAAAGGCTGATACATTTGTGTCAAGTTGTGCTTATATAGTTATGGAGATGCACATGTTTTTGGTCAATGTATCATAACTGCTTAAAAATGAAACATTTTATGGGCATATCCTATTGATATATTTCTGATATATTGGAAAGTATACAGAGAGAAACACTGTGGCTGCAGTCTCAAGATGTCTTCCAAAACAATATCAAGAAGACTGCTGGAAGAAGTGAAGAGTCAGCCAATCCAGTGATTTGGTGTTGATCTGATGAGTAGAATCACATCTGAATGTGTTTCCTGCATATTTGGGGCACTGCAGTTTCAACAGTGCATTTGAAATTCATCTCCCTATTGGCTGTATTTGCTGCAAAAGTGCATTGCTGGCTCCTGGTCAACTTGGTGTCCACCAGGAACCAGCTGCTTCCAGACAGTAATGGCTTCCAGCATGTCCTGGTGACTGGGGTTGTTCCTCAGCAGGTGCAGGACTTTGCATTTCTCATTGTTGAACTTGATGAGGTTCTGGTCACCCCATTTCTCCAGCCTGTTCAGGTCAATCTGGGGCAGCACAAGGGTCTAGCCTCTCAGTCACTCCTCCCAGCTTTGTGTTACCAGAAAATGTACTGAGGGAGTATGTTGCCCCGCTATCCAGATTATTAATGAAGGTGTTAAGCAGGATTGAACCCAGGGGTACATCACTAGTTACTGGCCTCCAATTAGACTTTTTAGCACTGATCAGCACCCCTTAGGCCCAGGCATTCAGTCAGTTTCCAATCCACCTCACTGCTCATCCAGTCCATGCTTCTTCAGGTTCTTTTTTTTGTGAGAACGAGAGACTGTGTCAAAAGCCTTCCTGAATTCAGCATAGGCAACATCCACAGCTCTCCCCTCATCTACCAAGTTTAAGCTTACCCTAAGTGGCTATTCTTATTAACTAGAGGCTAGCTGTTACTCTTGTAGTTTGCTGAGTTGGGATATAAGAATAGGAGTGAAAGATGATGTGATTCATGCTGTTGAAATGCATGTATGTCTATTGGGAGAACTCCTGAATATGTTTTGTACAGCATAAGGTCTCCGACTTAAAATTGATAACCAGCTGTACGTAGTACTCAGCAACAGAAATACACTCCATGAGTGTGCCTAACTTAACTGGAGCCCTGCCTGTATTTTAAACTCTCATGGTGTCCTGCAGTCAATCTTGTTATCTTGTCATGAGTTAGGACTGGGCTGGCCCCTAAACACTGACAAATGCTCTCTAAACTCCTCTCCTGCCCCAAATGGGAAGGAAAAGGGAATGAGGCAGAGAGACTTACGGACTGGAAAAAAAAAGAAAATTTAAACAGCTTTAATGAAGAAGGAAATAATAAAAAATAGTGAACTATATACTTATATACAAAACCAATATTGATCCTGACTCCTCACCCCGATAGCAATCCCCACTGGTGCTGCAGAGCAGGCAGCACTGGGGAAGCCCCAGGCTCAGAGGCGGAGGGAGCTGGATAAAGGGAGCTGGATTCAGGAACTCAGGATCCAGATCAAAAGCAGATTGGACGGAGCCATCCCTGGATTCTGGCCATTGCAGAAAAGACAAAAAACCACCAAACCCTCATGATCCCTCAGTTTTATACTAAATATGACATATGTGGAATGGAATACTCTTGTTGGTCACCTGTCCCGTCTATCACGCCCTGGAGGTGCAACCTTTTACTTCCTTGTGACCCCTCTTACTTCCCAGCACCCCCAGCGTGGCACACAAGAGCCAGCAGTGGCCTTGGTCACTACAGTAATAAGTATCAGCAAGAGCCTTTCTGCATCCCAGTGCCAGGCAGTAACTGTGAACATCAGATGTTCTCACTGCTGGTAGCACACACTGTCTGCAAAAACAGGCTGCTAACTTCAGAACGTGCAGCTTCTTAGAAGAGACTGAGCTGGAAAGTAAAAATCACAGAACAGAATTAGTTCTGTTTAGCTCAAACCAGGACAGGCATAGAAAGAATACTCTTTGGGGTTTTTTTTCCTTTTTTTTTTTTCTGTGTCAATAGTGATTTTACAGATATTTTCCTGTAAAAAATCATATTCCTTTTCCCAGCTGAAGTCTGTGTAGTTTCCTGTCATGTGTAAAATATTCTATAATTCTGTTCATCTTCTAGCATACCTTTTTTGCAATGATTTGACCAGACCTTTATGAAATATTACAGTATAAAAACTGTGTGAGTTCAGAAGGTGACATGGTGATTTCTTGTATGTTATTCTCAATTCTTCCTGGAATGATCTGCAACATCCAGTTGCTACCTGAACTTCTGGCTGAGTATTTTCTTGACATTTTCAGAGGACTATCCACAATAGTTGTCATGTATTTTCTTAGTGATAATAGTTGATGTGAAATCCTCAGCATCCATCAATATTTTTCTTCTTACTTACATTGATTCTCACTTTTCTATTGAATTTCAGCTGCCATTTTATCATTTGATCCCTGGGTTCTGCTAAACAAAAGGTAATACCAACAACAAAAATATTTATTGTAACTGGAAAAAAATAGCCAACAAACAATGAATTTTCAAAAGATTCCCACCCTGCATTGACACTTTTGTGCTTAAACCACTGCCAGTAACTGTCAGTAGGTCAGCATCTGTGACGGGACAGAGCAGGTTTTGGAAAAGAGATGTTTTGAGTTGGTTTTGCCTAGAATGATTACTCTGGTACAAAAATATCCACAGACCTCCACAAGAGCCCGGACTTGAAAGAGTCTAAAAGTTTTTCACAGCAGTTTTCACAGACATATCCTTAAATTTCCATGTAATCTTGTTCCTTTAACAAATCTTTGGGCTCCAACTCATCAGTGCTGTAAGAGGCCATTGAAAAGTCTATTTGCTTTAACTACCAACAAAACAGGGCTTTAAATTTAAATCTGGCCACTACATTTGTCTACAGATTATCTAAATGAAACAATGAGGAAAGAATAAAGGAGAAGGTTTAATTCATGCTCTTGTTCTGTCAGATTTTCTTCCCTTCATTATTAACCCCCTCAAATATTTTCACAAAGTATTAACCTTGATAGAATTACCTTCTGTACTGAAAGCTGTTTCCACTTAAATTTTTCTGGACATTTTAAGCATTGACCATGAGGTGCAACTGAATGAGCTCCTCAGTTTAAAAATGTAGGTCTATAGAGTTTACAAAGAGTTGACATTTTCAGAATATCCAGTGAGGAATATTACAATATCTAAAGTACTTGTTTAAAACTTAAAATAATAAATAAATCAGGTCCAATGGAATGTTCCATGATAAAATAAACACATTTTTTTGAGTAATAGCTGCATTAGGCAGAACGAGAAGGTATCTCCTCTTTTGCGGAATAACTTTATGCCTGAAAGATACTCCTTAGAAACACAGAAAAGTGGACTTCAAAGATAGAAAATGCTGTTGAATAAAATAATGATGCTTTTGCTGGAGATCTCCCTGGCTCTTTGTACTAGTTTTGGCTGGAATAGAGTTGATTTTCTTCATAGTATCTTGTATGAGGCTACATTTTGGATTTGTGATGAAAACAGTGTAGATAGCAGAGGGATATTTTGGTTATTGCTCAGAAGAATTTACACAGCATCAAAGGTCTTTTCCACTTCTCGCATCACCCCACCAGTGAGTAGGCTGAGGGTACCCGAGGAGCTGGGAGGGCACACAAGCAGAACATCTGACACCAGCTGACCAAAGGGATATCCAGTATTATACGACATCACGCTCAGTGTATAAAGCAAGGGAAGAAGGAGGAACGGGGAGGGATGTTCAGAGTGCTGTGATTTATGTCTTCCCAAGTCACCGTTATGTCTGATGGAGCCCTGCTTTCCCAAGGATGGCTGAACAACTGCCTGCCAATGGGAAGGAGTGCATTAATTCCTTATTTTGCTTTGCTTGTGTGCACAGCTTTAGCTTTTCCTATTAAACTGTCTTTATCTCAACCCACGAGTTTTCTCACTATTACCCTTCTGATTCTGTTCCCTATCTCACTGTGGGGGAGTGAGAGAGTGGCTGTATGGGGCTTTGCTGCCCACTGGAGTTAACCTATGACAGACTTTTTCTCTAGGTGACTCAGAAACGGACAATATTTATACTGCATGATCGAGGTGACCCTCCAGTTGTTTTAAAGACAATTTTTCCCATTTGCCTGGTACTTGGTCCCTTCTGTCAGTGCAAATAGTTGAAAAGGAAGATTATCTGTTCTTCAAGGGAAAATACAGGATTAATTTTAAAGCAGTCTGAGCAGGTTGTTTGCATGTTAGGAGGGAGAACTTGAATCATATTTGGTCTTCCTGCCTAGAACAAAGGTTTCTTGCTATTTACATGGTCAGGACCTTATGTATGAGATTAAAAAGATGCCTCATCCACTTTTGTCTATATTTAGTATGCTGTTCTCAGGGCCACTTAAAATGTTGGAGGCTTTGTTTTTTATTTAATATTTCGTGAAAATTATGTCTTCTGATTAGGTCAGCAAAGTGTCCACACTTCATTTTGCTTCTAACATTTCTGTAACTAGTATCCTGCTTTCCCTGATCAAACTTGTCTTCACATACTAAAAAGCTTGAAAAAAGAATAAGGAAGTATACACCATTCTGTTTGGCAGGGGAGACTTTTCATATCACAGAATCACAGAATGGTAGGGTTTGGAAAGGATGTCTGAAGATCATCTAGTCCAACACCCCTGCCAAAGCAGGATCACCTAGAGCAGGTTGCATAGGAACCTATCCAGGCAGGTTTTGAAAGACCCCAGAAAGTTTCCATCCTGCTCTTAATTTTGTCTCCACTTTTCATGTCTCAGTGATGCACTGTAGCACACTGCTGAGACTTATTTTATGACAAATTACAAGATTATATTATAAATTGCATCTCTGAAAGTTCCCACATAACTGTAAATAGCCAACTGAACTGTTTCTTTTTCTCTAAAGATATTTACTCTATGTGTCAGTGAAGTGCTGAAGTGTAAGTTTTGAACAGATTCTTCTGTTCTTACAGCAAAGAACATTTTCCCTCTCAATTCCTATTTTTTTGGTAAACATTTTATTCATTTACATTTGTATAACTTTTTATCAGCCATCAGTGGAACAGTTATCTTCCCACTGTTTCAGTTATGCCTCAATACAATACTCAGAACTCCTTAACTTCTGTAATCTTAGATTGCTGTTATGATGGGAGTGGAAGAGGGAAACTTGGTGCCTAATACAGGTGACAGTTAATAACTTTTCCAGTTTTAGCCAGCATATGAAAACCATACACTAGCCTCTGGATTACTTTGTTGAATAAAAAAGTACATCTTGGAGATGAAACATAGTTTGCCTTCACAAAAAATGCAAATGGCATGCAGACATAAGCTATTTATGGAATGAAGTACCACTCTGCTACAGCAAGGATGAAAGAGAGAGATTTAAAAATATGGCTTATACTTTTGTGGAAGCATCATGTTTCATGAAATAGAGGTTTTCATAACACTTCTGTAACTGACCTTTCATTAAAATATCTGTTGAATTAGACCAGACATTTGCTGAAACAAAAACTCGCATGAATAGCTCTGTTTGCAGCAGAGATGTGAATTAACCTCTTTCCTGGGGAAACGTGTAAAAAATAATTAAGAGATTGGCAGGATTTTATTCTGATTTTTTTTCATGTTTTAAACTTATGGAAATTTGTTGAAAACCTCCAGGAAATTAACATTTGACCTATGCCTTATAAAGGAAGATTGTCCCATTTAGGAAAGCCTATAGATCTAGATAGTATGATAAGGCCTTTTGAGGTATTATGATATATATTTCAAATTATTTCTGCCTATTCCTCACTCTCTGCAAAACCTTAGCATCCTCAAGACATGCAAGGGAAGGAAATGAATCATTTCACAAGATCAACCAGTTTTCTGTTAGCACAGAATGCAGTGCATGTGCAGGTGATTACTGGTCCCTGGTTTTACGTTCAGTGTTTACCAGTGTTACCTGATGTCTGTGTCTGCAGTACCACTAGATGTTGCAGCACTCAAGAAGTGGTTGCACCATATGTATTTGTGTAACGCAGTACCAGTCCTTCCCTTGTTAAAAGATATACACATATATACAGATACATATATATAGCTTGCAGACCTACTACATGTGCTGCTTTAATTTTTTTTTCCAGTTTATTCTGAGTCATCCTGCAGCTATTAACAGAATAAAATCTAGCTGATGACCTTTTCTTCAAGATTAAGGACCACAACTAACATACTTAGCATAGTTAATGAGATTATTTTATTCAGTTTAGATTTATCTTCCACAGTTTTGTTTTGGGAACAATTTTTGAACTTAGACTATTTTAATTCAGTCAAAGCAAGAAGAAAAAGCAAGTGACAGCTGCTAATTGTACTTTCTACTGAGCTTGTATTGTACGTTTTGGTAGATCTTCCAGAATATACAGCTGAGGGTTCTGTCTGTCTCAGTTCTTTTAATTCCAGCAACAGAGAGAGTGTGGAAGATATGTATCATTTGAATGTTACCAACCATATTATTGTAATATTTTTTTCCAGCTGGGAGTTTGTGTACCCATTTTTACACAGTAAAAAATCAGCACATAAGTATTGACACTCTCCTAGAAATCCATTATGAGAGTGTTTTTGATCAAGCCAAGTGTTGAAGTATCCCAATATAGAAAGTGTTGGGATACCATGGTGATTGTCTCTATAAAAATCTATATCCTGTCAAGTTTCAGAGATTAAGAGCAAACAGACTCTGCAATATATTTTATGAAAATTCATTACTAGAAAGAAAGATTACATCATATGAGTACTGTGGTTTTCTTCATGTGTCTGAACTCACTCTACCATGTCAGCTGCTTTGAATGTCGCTGGAATTTGAATGTAGAGATCAAGAGCTGAACAGAAACAAGTCTATACCAATTTCTGAAAGGTTTACAATATAGTGTTGGCCATTAAAGACAACTTTTTCCATGTGTCTGATATGTCCTTTCATCAAGGTTCATCGCTATGAAACTCAATGAACCCCTTGAATCAATATACAGTGTGACAGCTGCAAGAAAGCCAGGGCTTTAACTCAAACTCTCCGCTGTCAGGTTGCCATCTTGATCAGGCATATCTAAAAATTAGATATGGATTCCTGTCTCCCTCATGCCAGCCATAAGCTTGTTCTAGAATCTCATCCCTCTCGTCTAAGAATCCTCCCTCTAATTTTCAACTTGAATTTATATCTGTCTAATTTACATTTTTTCTTGTGTTAGTCTATCTTGCAGTTTATATAGTCCTACCTCCCCACTGATTCTTTTTTCTTCTGACACCATCCTACCTCATCTTCCTACACCATCCCTTTGTTATATAAAAAATCAGTCTTAATTCATCTCCACATCTCAGCCTTCATTTTTATAAGATGAGCAAGTCATGCTCTCTCAGTACTGTCTATAAAGTCAACATTTCTCATTTCCCTGCTCATATATGAAACTTTGTCTGCCACTTTTGCAGTTTTTACTCTTCTTTTTTGAGTGAGGATAGCTATAATGTATAGAGTTTCCAGATGAAATCTCATGACTGCATTATACAATGGCATTAATATTTCCCAAGCCTCTGCAAATATGTTTTTCTGATACACTCTACTGCTGTCCAATTTTTTTTTTTTTAACATTATATCTCTTGGGTGAGAGAGATTGTAACATCTACCTTTTACCTCCATTTGTGTTATGTCCAGTTCAGTAGGTGCTTAGAACTTAGGCCCGATGGTAAAGTTTAAGAATAAGTTTTAACGGTATCAGTGAAATGCATTTCTTGTTATTTGAGGATGTTGGAGATATATTTTATTAATCCTTGGTTACTTCATTCCTCCCTGTATTTTGAGTTCATTTGCTTCTCATTCATACTGAGTTTTCATGTGTTCATTTTAGCAGTTGTACTGTGCTGTGGCTACCCTTTAGGAAATGCAAAACAGTTTACAAAACTTACTGTTGCATAGTCATATCTTGGTGCAGTATAACTGTGAGATTCAGTCTGCACATGGTAAATGTAGACATTTTTTCCTGGAACTAAATAAACGGTAGTCAGCATTACAGTAAATTCCAAATAAGAAATGTAATGTTTATAATGAACTCTAATGAAGCTGCTATTTAGATGACAATGTATTTATTAGTCCAAATGCAATTTCATTTACACAGTGACTCAAAATGAAAAATATGTATGTGTATATATATTTTTATAGACTATACAGACTGCAGCATTATACAGAGGAAAACAGGGAGAGAGAGGGAAGCAGGTCAAAGTCTTACCAGACTTTCTGATACAATAAAGTAGCCTTTTACAGCATATAAAATGTGGCCTTAGGACATATTACTCAAGATGTTGCCAGACTGAGACATGTAACTACCCACATTTCATTTTTTACAGCCATGGAAACACTGTTTAATGTTTGTAGGGTGTTTACTGTATTTCTTAGATTACTTAATGTGTGTTATATACAACGATTGTATTTACCTAACTGAAAAAAGAAGTCAGTCTGAAAATCTAATGTTAAATATAGCATTTCAATCACCATTGTTTCTGCAGCCCTGCACTACCCTAGCAACCACAGACCTTATTTTAAGGAAAGTGGGTGCAAGAAAGATAGAGATCGGACGGTCCATCCAATATTAATGCTGTTCTTGCCATTGCAAGGCTATAGAACCGAGCATTGCAGACTGCACCGTGTTCCTCAAAGAAGACTAGTACATGTGATTTTTGATACCTTCTGTTAATTAAATCCTTATGCAGTAATCCTGAACTCTGGAGGAAGTAATTTACAGTTATCATTTCCTTAAAAAAATGACGAGGGAGGCTTTTAGGTTGTCTAGTGCAAATATAGGTCAGTTAAATTTTTCAGATTTCTTTATTCTTGGAAAAGAACATGACTCTGTTTATTGACATTGTTAAAACAAAACTGAAAAAACAAATAATATGACCACGATAAATGATTACTGTAGTCACAATTTTGAATGAACTACTGATTCATTTATTATTCATGGATTGCTTTTTCATCTTAGAAGTAGATTAAAAGCAATCTCAGGGGAACTACCTTTTTGTTTGGTTTTGTATAATGCATGGCACAGAAAGATCTCTCAAGGACTATACAAATAGCCTAGATTGTTGCCTGGACTAGGGCTGAGTTGGCAGAAAAGATACTTTCTGTTCAACTTTCACCCTTCCTCAGCCAGCAGTTTTGCCTTTAAAAATATATGGTTTTGAAAAATATGTTTTATATCTTTAAAGAATAGTTGGAAGGGAAACTTTCTTTCTTTTGGAAAGAGGAAGTTAACAATTTAATTACTGAATAACTGAAAAATGAGATTCACTTTCAGCACAGAGGCATATAAACCAGTACTTTGGCATAAATGTGATAGTTTCATTCATTGCTGCAATGATCTGTGGTCAGCATCCTGATGTCACATTTAGGTGTCCACCTACAAAACACAGAACAGTAGTTAAATAGCATTCCACTGCATGTCAGACCGACCTTGAAAGAGAAATATACACAATTAAATGATTCCACAGATTAGCAGAACAAGAACTATCAAAGCACAAACTAAATAAAATCTTATTCTGGAATCTCACTTAAATGCATCCTGTTACAACAGAAGTAGTGGCATTGATTGCTATATATCCAGAATCTGATTGTAAAAATATTTGGTCTGATTTTTTTGAACTGTCAGAATGTAAAGAGATTTTCTGCAGATCATCCCACGGAGTAACCATTTAATGGGTATATCAACAAAAGATGAAAAAAGTTTACACAATACTACTACACAATACTATTATCTGAAGTAAAAATTATTATGTAGACAACTCAGTAAATAATCACAGGACGGGCTGACTGGTGGTGAAAATATCAGGTGGTGGCTACTTCTTTCAATGGGATTAATACAGAGCAAATTGTAATTTACCACTCACCACAAATTACACGAATCAGAAGATTTCCCGTGGCTTAGGGAATAAGCAAGAGGAGCTAGAGGTGCTTGTGAGTCTGCAGCACTACGACCTGATCGGCATCACAGAGACATGGTGGAATGACTCCTGCGATTGGTGTGTTGGACTAGAGGGATATAAACTGTTCAGGAAGGACGAGCAGGGGAAACAAGGAGGGGGTATTGCCCTCTATGTCCATAAAAGGCTAGAATGCATGGAGCTACACCTGGCAAGTGATGATGAAAGAACCTAGTGCCTGTGGACCAGAGTCAAAGGAAGGGCAGGAGACTTTACAGTGGGGGTGTGCTACAGACCACCCAACTAGGAGGATCAAGTGGACGAGGCCCTTCATAAGCAGATAGGAGTTGCTGCTCAATCACAAGCCATGGTCCTCATGGGGGATTTTAATCACCCTGACATCAGTTGGAAGAACAACACAGCGGGGAATAAGCAATCCAGGAGATTCGTGGAATGCGTCGATGACAACTTCCTTCTCCAAGTGATAGAGGAACCAGCGAGGAGAGGTGCCATGTTGGACCCCGTTCTTGTCAATAGGGAAGGGCTAGTGGGAAATGTTAAACTTGTGGGTAGCCTTG
>NW_009723573.1:654-1131 GCF_000703405.1 Apaloderma vittatum | reverse complement strand
CCAGGCTGGGCTTCCTCAGCTGCACATTGTGGCATTAGCTCTTTCTCATGCTCGATCTTACCATGAGGAAAAGCTCCATCATCTCTGATATCACCCTTCAAGCACTCTCAGGCTACTCCTACTCTCCCTGGAGGGCCCAAACCACTGGAACTCCAGGTTCCTCAGGTTTCTCCAATTCCTCGTGAACTTAAACTTCATTTGGTCATCTTTTAATATTTGTCTTATCTTACTCAACTTGATTGGGGTGCCTGTCACAAGAGAAGAGCACGAGGTCTTGCGAAGCACGACAGACAACCTCTCCTGGAGAAACTGTGGGGTCCTGGGGGTGTGACACTGATGAAGCCCCACATCTGGACACAGAGGGGTAGTTAACTCTTCTGGCAGAGACTGACAGGAGAACATGGAGCTCTGTCTGGGGATGGGTGAGGAGGCCCTGAGAGCTGCAGGGTCACAGGCAACACTTAAATCGGTGTAGGG
>NW_009723573.1:0-545 GCF_000703405.1 Apaloderma vittatum | reverse complement strand
GTGCGAGCCCTACACTACCCCAATACCTGCCTAAGGGACAACACAGCAAGGTGCAAGCCATGCAGGAGCTTTTGGAGCTCATTTGTGGCATCTTCCTGACAGGGGTGACCGAGGAGCTGGAGCAGGGAGGTGCCCTGTGGGACACTGTACTTACAGACAGGGAGGAGATGTTCAGGGTTGTAAAAGTCAGGGGTGAGCAAGGAGAGTTGGTTTCCTGAGAAAAGGCAACAAAGCCAAGAATAGGAGTCCAGGAGAGGAGACTTTGGCCTGATGAAGGACCTGCTTGGAAATTCCCATGGAATATGATGTTGAAAGGAATCACAGAATTGCCCAGACTGGAAAAGACCTCTAAGATCATTCAGTCCAACCATTAACCTAACACTGACAAGTCTTCAAATAAACCATGGCCCTAAGCACTATGTCTACGGGATTCTTAAACACCTGCAGGGACAGGGAGACCACTCATGCCCTGAACAACCCGTTCTGATGCTGATAACCCTTTCATTAAAAATCCCTTCCTCATATCCCATTGAAACTTCCCTTGG
>NW_009723572.1:407-20474 GCF_000703405.1 Apaloderma vittatum | reverse complement strand
TATATTTATATATGTATCTTTTTATATATATAAAATATATATATAAAAAAGGAGAGTTGCTAGAAGCAACTTTCTGCCATAAAATATTTAAAATTTCCTGTTTCTCAACCAACAACTGCAGTTTATTTAAATCACAGATTGGATAGGCTATTGATATATTCAGATTTATTATTTAGCTCTTATGTCAGCATAATGCTGGTCTGCTTAGCCTTTGTTGTGGGCTTAGTTATCTGAAAAGCAGGGAGGGAACCCCATGTTTAAATTTGCAAAATTGAGTTCTTGGCCAAAAAAAAAAGTTAAACTTGTGGGTGCTTTGGTAAGAATTTGTTGTCTAATATTTGCATAAAATCAGTGTGTTTATGTTTTCAGGAGGAGTCGGGTACAACGGATGACAGTGCACAAGAGAGATTTATAGGCCCTCTTCCAAGAGAAGGCTCTGTTGGCTGTACCAATGACTATGTCAGTCAAAGCTATTCTTATTCTTCAGTCCTGAGCAAATCAGAGACAGGTATAGTGATCTCTCTTGTAAAGGCAACGCTTTGTAATTATTTTAGTGTATTTTCAGAGAGCAGCACTTAAAAGATTTTTTTGTATTAAATTGCAACTTATTTTTAAAAACTCCACATTGCTACTACATTTCCTGTTGTATTCTCTACAATATGACTTTGGGAACAGGAAAGCTGTATCCCATCTTTTTCTCATTTGGGATAGTGTGATTCAAACTTCATCAGGGCCTTCCTTGTCAGTATTAATCTGCTACTGTGTCTCTAGTTGAGCAGTCAGGATTGTATTACCAACAAGTATTCACCTCAAGCAGTGTATTCCCTCACAGCTTAATGAGTACTTGACACTTTGATTTAGAGGAGCTGTTGCCAGATCTGCCTGTTAACGGAAATCTTCCTAGCTAGTCCCTGGGTGCAGTTTCTCTGCCTGCCCCGTGATCTCCAAGAGGTTTGGCCTCCACTGCTGGGCTTGGGCTCTCCACCAGCAAGCTGGGACTCCCTCTGGAAGGGGAGTGTGGCTCCACCTCCCCAGAGATTGCCCCTGGGGGCTGCCTGGGGGCGTCTGCTGCTCTGGGGCTGGAGGGTTCAGCTCTGTGGGGAGGCAAACCCCTGGTACTAAATTCGATGAGCAGACACAAAAGCGACATCCCTGTTACGCCAGTTCATGTGTGTTCAAGATACTGTTGAGAGATAAGAGTTTGTCTGCCACATACCTTTTCATGTAATATAACTGTGACAAGATGATCTGTATAGAGTAGAGAAATAAAATATGTGTGTTCTAACTCAGTTTCTTCACAGAAGATGCCTGTGTTTTGTGTGGAGTAGCTGCCTTTATTAGTAGGGAACTGGGATTTTCTTAAGTTTATTTTTTTGGTTCTTACTAATAGCTGCAGAGTATAAATGGACATGTTTAATTTCTTTACACTAGGTTTCAGTATATCCTGCTAATTCATCAACTGTTGTTAATACTATATATTTTGGAGAAAATCTTAAAATGCAGTAGGATTACTATGAATAAATTCATTTTCAGCTAATAAAAATGACACATTCTTTTAGTGACTGTTCTGATTGCCTGTTATAGGACAAAGTTTGAAGGTATATGTGGGCACTTCAGAGTTTTATTTTTTTAATATATTTGTAATTCAGAGATGATAGTGCAAACCAATGCTGATACAAGTTATATTTATATTATAACTAGGATATTTTTACCTGACATCAGGCAATTAGTACACAATTGTTTCTTAAAAAGTTCTAGCTTCTGTAAAATATTTAAATCTACTATTAAAATATGTAGTTACCTATGCCTCCATTGGTACAGTATTGAATATTAAATATTGGTTATTACTGTGAAACATAATTCATGGTCACTAAAATTGTTTTGTGTCGCTCAGGGAAATTATTTCTGTTATGTGAACTATTACTCTGTTGCTCTCAGAAATGAGCAACTGTAATATCCTCTCGATTTTTATAGTTAAATAACAATCCTGACAGATGCATGCAGTTCTGAAATAAACATCAGAGTTGTTTTCTTGTCAATATTTTACCTCTTAAAGTGGTTGCCTATCTTTTTATGTTATTTCCATCTCATTCATCTTGTGTTTTTAGGTTATGTGGGGCTAGTAAATCAAGCAATGACTTGCTACTTGAACAGCCTTCTACAAACACTTTTCATGACTCCTGAATTTAGAAATGCGTTATATAAGTGAGTATATATATGATCAGAAGCTGCTCTTAAGTTTGTGCTGGTATATATTGTTAGGAGACGGTTTTGATTTCCTCCTGTCAAAATTTCCATGTTTGGATACTGAAGAGTGAACCTGGAAGTCAAGCTGGATAAACTACAGGTTGTAGCTGCTGAAGAGCTTCAGATTTTTTAGTAAAATGCTAAAATATGTTACTGGTTGTGGCATGTGCTTAAAGAATTTGCCCCATCTCAAAACCTTCATTTCATGTATGCATTTGTGCAGTGAATGGCTTCAAAATTACTTCAGTCATTTCTGCTGGATTTGTACCTTTAAAGAATAGTGTTGTCATTTACTGCCAAAACGGAAAGCAATTTCATTGGACTTTTCCCAAGAAAACAGAGCTTCAGTTAACCTTTGTAATCTGGCAGACCACCTGAAATGTAATAAATGCTGATTTAAATGCCTTTTGAGTAATAGTTTCAAAGCATTTTTTAATTGTCAAATACCTTGTATTGTGAATAGGTGGGAATTTGAAGAATCTGAAGAGGATCCTGTGACGAGTATCCCCTACCAGCTTCAAAGACTATTTGTTTTACTGCAGACTAGCAAAAAAAGAGCAATTGAAACAACGGATGTTACACGGAGTTTTGGATGGGATAGTAGCGAGGGTAATACGCAGCTATTAAGCTTGGGTGATTTGCTTCAGCAACTGTGTGTTGGGAGCCTAAACTGCTGCCAATGATGGAAAAATACCAGAATAATAAAAATTATTAGAATCCACCTTGTTTCAGTGGAAACAAAATACTTTGTTGTGGGGGGGTTGATTTCTTTTTAAAAGAAATTAGTCTGTGAGTAATCTGTGAGAAACATTCTTGTAATTAAGCTATCATTACAGTTGTTGTTTCTAAAGAAGTAGCTCTTCATTAGAAACTCGTATCTGTTCTAAATCACCAATGTCAAACGCACATTCCGCTTAAGTAGAAAATAATATGGATAACTCCATAAAATCAAACACTGTATTTGTCTCCTTGACACAGGTATTGTGTAATTTTGCCCCATAACCTACTGACTTTTCCATGGAGTAATCATATGATGATAAGGACTTGAAAATTGACTTTTAGAGAGTCAAAAGTGGGAAATAAGTCACAACTAGTTTATTTTTTAGCAGTGCATCTTAGCATATTTGTATTTGTTACATATTCTTGCTTATATATGCAATTTTTGCTTATGCATAAATATTGTGTGCAAGCTGGCTGCTTATTTTTCTGATTTGAGAGGCAGCTGGTTGTGGAATTGACCACTGGCCTGATAGTGAGTAATCTAGTGAACTTAAAATAAATCGGTAGCTTTTCAGGATGTATTCTCAGGCTACAGTTAATATTCAGGCTGGTAATATCTCTTCTTTTAACTAAGATTAATTTCAATTTCTAACAGCTTGGCAACAACATGATGTACAGGAGCTTTGTAGAGTCATGTTTGATGCTTTGGAGCAAAAATGGAAACAAACAGAACAGGTAAGCATATAGAAACTTTTGATCATTCAGTGGTGTGCTAATGTTGCAGGATTTTGTTTCTTAAAGGATGATTGTGAAAAGACCAAGTTCTTACAAGTCTGTAGTAATTGCCAGTTTTCTTTTTTGATGCAGTAGTTAAGGTACTATAATGTACAACTTTCAAGAGTGTTTTGCTTTGTTTTCCTCCCATAATTAAAAATGGAATATTCCAAACTCCCAGATAGTTAGTCTTTATTCGAAGCACAGAGATTAATTATGTAACTCCTGTAATGGTATTTTTTAGGCTATGTTGTAGGCTTGAAGCTCAAGCCCACTCTTCCAGTAGAGGAAAGTCAGGAATATATTCATAACACATGCTGCGTTCTGATACACAGCCAGCTTGTGGACCAGTTTTCATACGTGTAGGTTGGCAAATACTTCCTTTATTTTTCTGCACCTACTCACTCTGGGAGACAGAGGGACTGCAGTGTCAATCTCTTAACAATGTCTGCAAGATCAGGCTTGTTTTCAAAACATAAACTTCAGTTTTCATGGTTTTGTAGTCACTCTTAAGACATGACTGTAGATTACTCTTTGATGCTTATATACTGCTGTTAGAGAACCTCATTTGATAGGTGTTGTGTGCAACGGTGGGGCAGGGGAAAACGAGATCAAGAGATGGGTATTCTCTTGGGAGGTGGTGTTCTCAATGTGTAGCTATGCCATTAAGAGTTAATTCAAAAAGGCATTTTGTTGTAACGCTGAAGAGAAGAAATATGATGTTTCATTTGTTTAAAGCCTTGCTGAATATCTCTTTGTTTCAGGCGGATCTTATAAATCAACTGTATCAAGGCAAGCTGAAGGACTATGTACGATGTCTAGAATGTGGCTATGAAGGCTGGAGAATCGACACGTACCTGGATATTCCTCTGGTCATCCGGCCGTACGGCTCCAACCAGGCGTTTGCTAGCGTGGTGTGTACTATTATGCTGACTAATAGTGCATCATACACACATAGAATACATAATGCGACAGTGGTATAATTTGTTACATGGTAAGTATCATCCTAGATACTCCATCTTGGGGTGTTCGTCTTTGTGCAGTGAACCAGCTAGCAAGTTCTAGAAGATACTTTTTTTTTTTTTTTGGCTTTTTGGTTTATTTTCTGTTTTGTTTTGGTTTTTTTTGCCCTTCAATGAGTCCTACTGGTGCATGTATAAGGGGAGGGGAAATGCAACTTTATTGCCTTAGGGCTGCAATAATCAATTATTTTGTTCCTGATAAAATCTTCAGCATTTACTCAAGATGTTTTTGAGATCACTAAGTTTTATTTGGGTTATTCTCTTTATTGGCACATCTGCTAAATTTTCATAGCATTGTTGAAAATCTTAGTGAAAGAACAGAATGTTGACTTAAAATTCTTAGTTTAATTGCCATGTTGTTGACGTGATTTTTAAAGTTCACTTCTCCAATACCATATGCTTTTAACAAGCGATGTGATGATAATAAGAAATCCTGTCGTACATCAGTGTTATTAATCACTTTTGCTCCAGCATTACTGGTGTTGGCAAGCATATAAATTTCTTAGTAAATCTGTGGAAGTTTTGGGATTTTTTTTTTTTTCCCACCCCCTGAAAAAAAAGTGATTACAAACTGTGAAATTCCACTGTTGCGGCTTAAAATACCTTTACTGTGGATAAAGTTAGGAGAATAAGAATAAATCAAACAAGTCTTTCAGTAAGGGTTGTTTTAAACACACATTTGTGTAATTGGCTTAGCAGAATTATTTATTATGTTTCAGGTATTTTTCATTTTGTGTTTATTTTTAAGCACTAATAGTTGAGAATTCCTAACAGTAATTCTGTTAAGAAAATAATTGGTAGAATTAGGTTAAGCTGCAGTATAGATTCAGAATACTTCATACTTTTGAAACTTTACTAATCTTGAGAAGTCTTGAGAAGTAGTAAAGATGAGGTATATTGATCTCACAAAAAGAATTCAAGTTAAAGTCCTTTGAATTCTTTTTAAGATTGCATTAATTTTTAAATTTTTTTTTAAACTATCCAGCTGGCATCAAACTGTATCAATACAGTTTCTATTTTACATAAATGCCTTCCCTTTTCACCTTTTGAAACTGATTTCTGGAAATACTCCCTAAACAAAAATCTCTTCTTGTAATTTTTATTCATTAATGAGATTTTTCTCATCTGTTAAAGTAATGAAGACTATTCAGTTCATGTAGTTGTATTCTGCATTTAACAATGCATTGTACATGTGTCTCAAATTGCCTTTTTTTAGTAGAGAAGTCTACAGTAAAAAAAGGACTTTATATATTTATAAAAACACAAAAAGCTTGAACAATTAGGAACTTAAAGATCAGATTATTTTCAGTACAATCTGTAAATTTCTCCTGTAAATCAGCATTTACTGGGTTTACTAGATTGAGGAAAATAATTTTAAGATTTTTGTTATGCAGTTACATGGTTGCAATTTGTATTGATGCTTCAATTTTTGAGCTTATTTTTTTAATTCATATTCTGACTATTCAATTGATTCTCCTCCCTGCATTTGTATTATCTGTAGCAGATGTAATTTTTAGTTTTGTAGTCTTCAACAGTGGGGAGATATGGAGGATACTTGCTTTTGGAGAAGGGAAAAATCGCCTGTTTCTAAATGGAATTCTCTGAAGGTAGTATCCTCCATTGATCCATAGATGGTGATTTAGTAGGTGTAGGTAAAAGGGTATGAGAGAGAGATCAAAAACTTCACACATGCGCTAATAGGGCTTATAGAAGGGAATGTAAAACTTTTTAGACCTTGCTAGTCAGCTCCTGAGGGAACTTGCAGCAGGCGACACAACCCAAGATAGGGGATCTAAGGAGGATACTACCTTCAAAGAACTCTAGTTAGAGGTAAGTGATTTTCCATTACTTTCTGATAAGAGAGAGTGGATGTATGAGCTTTAAGTAAGGCTAACCTGTAGAATGCCACATGAAGCGTATTATCCCACTGTTCGACATTGTGTACTACCAAAAAATGTAGGTACCTGAAATGTTGTATTTAGCTATAAATATATATGTATTACTTCTAAATACATGGGAACATTGAAGAATTGGGAAGGATAATATTATGCTTTCTTTATTTCCTAATACAAACTAATTCTTAAATTCTTCAGTATATTGAAGGTTTGCATTTCAAATTTTTTTTAAATTCCCCACTCCATCCCCCAAGTTTATGTAGTAAGACTACACAGCTAAAAACTCATGAGGGCAACTCTGGTGCACTGCAGTCTTGTCAGTATGTATCTCAAGATACTTTTCTGAAAAAGTGCTTAAACTGTCTGCATTGTTCAAAGGCAAGGTTTAAAAAAAAAAACAAAACACCACACCAAAACACCCTGAATCGGTCTTCTCTTGATGTCAGTAGAAATACAGACAGAAATATGCAGCTTATTTAGAGGGGTAAACAGGAGCAGCAATTCACATACTGATTTTTGTAGGTACTACTAGTTTTTGTGCAGAAGCCTGGATTTAACAGCGTTAGGTGTAAGCTAAATGGATTTTTACGTTTTGCAGTCAGAAAAAAAAATTTTGCAAGATGAACAGCTGAGAAAAGAGTGGATGTGAAGGAGAACTAGCTGGCATGCTGAAATTATGTTACTGGAAAACTGTGGAATTTGCTTTGTAATACCAGAAGACTAATAATATTACAAGTATTCTGGAGTTACAGCAAGTATAGTTTTGTTTTGTTAGGTGTTCCTAGTTTCCAGCATTTTTCATGTGTTACTTTTCTTTTGAGGGTATAAGTATGCATATAAGTAGACCTTTTGGGGGCAGAAATTAATTCGGACATACGTGTGAACTTTGTGGTGTCACTGCCAAACTAAACCTGTTGATGGCAATTAGAATACAGATGATGTGATATTTACTTTTTAAGCTGCATTGGTAACTGCAAAGTAATTTGTTTTTAGTTGAGCATATTCTTTGGACATAAGAAAACTAGATGAACTCTGAAAATCTGAGATGGCAATTAATTCTAGTTTTTAGCATGAACAGTTTTGCCTAATTGTTCCTTGATGCGTATTCATAAAGGTTGTAGTGCTGCTGTTCACAGGTTTTACAAATTACAGAATTACAAATGCTTGCTTGCAGTAAGATACCTGTCAAACTACTGACAATATCATAATACATTTTTGTGGAGAATGGTGTGTCCCAAGTGCCGATCTTTAGCTAGACAGTAATTAATTTCAGCAGTTTGTTATGGCATTTTAGTATGCTAAGTGTTATAGATCTCATGATGAGAGTAGTACAGACTGGATATACCCAGAGCTTGGCTTGTACTCCGCAGTGTGCATTAAATTGGACCTGCTTTGAGCAGGGAGTTAGGACCAGATGATCTCCAGAAGTCTCTTTCAGCCTTTATTGTACTTTTGATTCTGTGAACCATAAAAAAGTTGAAACAGCCTTTGTCATACTAGTCTTTTGCTTGATCGTTTATGGTGTATTTTCAAGTGTGTATGTTGGAAACGTTGGAAATCATGTGCAGTAGCTCTAAGGCTACATAATAGTTACCTCTTCAAAGACAACTTCAGAGGTAACGTTTACTCTAGAAGTAGAGTTGCACAGAAATGGGGAATGTCATGTGATGGGTTGCACAACATAAAGCTTTGTCACTGTTTTTGCTGAGTAAATGGTCAGAGTACAAAATGGTGAGCTGCATTAGAATAGGAATTGTACTAAGAAACATCCTAATCAGCAGAATTAACTTTGGTGTAAAGATTATATAGGAGAAAACTGGAGGAGACCCAAATGAGTAAATGTGAGGAACAGCGATGTTTCTTAGAAAATAATTGGATATAATACATGACTATTCATGTAACTAAAAAAATAGAATTCTCGAGTTTAAATCAGGTTTTTCAAGGCACAGCTTGCTATGTGTGGTAAGCACTGACACTGCAAGAGTAATGTAATAATACCTCATTCAGTTTTGGGGAGTCTGAAGGATCATCACTTTTCTCCCTAGGTAAAAATTTACAGTCCTTGTTAAATTGCACATCACATGAGTCTATGTAAGCATTACATAACCATTTATGTCCCATCATTTGAATATATTCATTTGTTTATATTCATGTTGATGCATGAATTGCAACTTTTCTCTTACACTGAAAATAAACAGTATGTTGTCTTAACTGTCATTTGATTCATAAGAGAGTTCTGTGGTAATTACATGATGGTTTTTTTACATTTCATGTTTTCTGTATTGGTTATTAGCTTCCATGCATTATTTAGTTCTGGATATTAATTCCTTTACTAGTTTACGGAAGAGTCAAATTGTAGCAATGCATTTCTTCCCCTTTCTTTTTAAGCAGGGTTATAACTTGCTTAGTCTACTTTCTTGTATTTTACAGTGAGATTCTTCACATTTCAGTGCATAATCTTACTAAACATTAGCTATTTGCTTGCCCTTGAGTAAAAAGCCACTTGGCCTCTGTAGTATAGCATTCAGGAATTAAATATGTAGAGAGCAGTTCAATTCAGACTCCAAATGTTTTTGCATGTCTAGAGTCTCTGCATGTGGTTTCAGGACTGTTCAAAGACTTTTCTGGCTGGATCTGAAGATGAAGTGAGATAACTGCCTTCAGTGTACAGTTGTTCTGTTTGGCACATTTTTCATTTGTGAGTAGTTGTCAGCTGGAACAGTTCTTTCTAAAAAAGTCCTTTCTCCTAGAACAGCAACAGGGCTTTTGTAAAACATTTGTTTTATTATTGTTCTTGCTGCTTTTTTGATTTCTCAGAAAGAAGGCAAAAAGGGGGAATTGGATGCTTTTTGAAGGACTTGGCATATCCTTGATTTCTTCTCAAAGTCTGACTTACCAAACAATAAGATTTAGATAGTTATCTTAGATTCTGTGCCATCCACACTACAATTGGTGAAATTACTCTGCCCACTTAAGCCCTTTGTTGCTTATTCAGGCTTCAGGGAACAGCTACAGTCCTTCATAAGAGACAACAACTTCAAAAACATTGATGATCTTCTTTGCTTTAAATTGTATATCTAAATATACAAGTTATATTTGGTTTCACCTCCAAAGGTGAACAGACAGCTTCTAGGTTCCACTTGGAGTTCAGAAGTCCAGAGGGTATTGGCTTACAAGCTGACTGGGTTAAAGGTTTTAACTTTTAAATTCTCTAGGTAAAAGTCCTCGCTGAAGCCATCCAGTATTCTCAGTGAATTTTGTTTGAACATGTTTGTTCTCAAGTATGTACAACTTGTGCAATGGTTGCAAATTGTGTTAGGAGAAGGACTTATATTCAATTTGGTCGTATTTTGAATATTATTTGCTGTACAGGAGAGGAAAGTAGAAATCATTAAACTCCTGGATTTAAGCAGTAGTGACAGAACCTTTAGGCAGCGGTCATAGGACAAAATTCCAGTTACTGGTCAATTGTCTTCTCAGGTTTACACTAGGACACTAGTTCTATCTTCATGGGAAATGGCCATATGTGATTCTCCTTCCTTTGGGAGTGAAGCTCAAGTACTCTCTCTCTGTCCTTTCCCCACCTTTCACTTAAAAAGTGATTATCTTCAGGAGTTTCCTAAATCCTTTTGTTGAATGGGATTCAGGCTGTTTTGAGGCAGCGTGCTGAGGACCTGAGATAACGTTTTTTTCCTGATGTGTCTGCTGCTCTCACCCCAAGTAATTACTGGATGGTATCTATTGGGAAAAATTCCTCTTCAAATGCAGAAGAATCATCTTAAAATTCTGGGAGAGCAAGGCAGAGTTAAAAAACAAGCTCACTTTCCCGGCAGTTGACTGAACAGACATGACTAAATGTGATGTGCAAGATAACAGGAGTAAATGTCATTTTATATTTTATGTTTATAAAGCAAAGACAATTTGGATTCGTCAAATACTGAATGAAACACAGTTAGCAGTAATTGTGGTTTGACTGTTTAACCGTGGGCTGGGTAGGAAGGTTAATATCTCTTCATATTTTCTTGACTCTGTATCAAAGTTCATGTCAATCAAATTTTAGTTGTAAGTTTAATTGAAGTAATTTGTATGTGTTTGCAATCTCATTGTGAATTTATTGTTTTGATTTATACCTATATGGTAAACATTCTTTAAAAATCAGGTAATATCTTTTTATTATTAGGAAGAAGCACTGCATGCTTTCATTCAGCCTGAGATTCTTGATGGCCCCAATCAGTATTTTTGTGAACGATGTAAGAAGAAATGTGATGCAAGGAAGGTAAAGACTGTCTAAATCATTTGAGAAAATTAGTTTTGTAAATAACAATCCTGACAATGGTAGCACAATCTTGTCTTTACTTTATTTAGGGTCTGCGGTTCTTGCATTTTCCGTATCTGCTGACATTACAGCTGAAGAGATTTGACTTCGACTACACCACTATGCACAGAATTAAACTCAATGATCGTATGACTTTTCCTGAGGAATTAGACATGAGTGTCTTCATTGATGTTGAAGATGAGGTAAAGTGTCTGGTTTAAGAAAAAAGTCTTTAACTTTCTGGAAGCTTCTCATTAAGAAGATTAAAGTGTCGGTCTAATAAACCCATTTTAACAATATTATTCAGCTACATAAGTTGTTCTTTAGCAATGGCAATGTTTTAATTTGAATTGTTTAAATCTGTTGTGTGGATTTTTGTTATATTGGAAAGGAAGCGTGTTCACTGTAGGGTTTCCATGCTTCTGTGAAGAAGGTGTTCCTGGTTTCTTGTATTCTTCATGTGAGTGATTTACAAGCACAGATCTCAAGCTTTGTACGTATACTGCAAATCCAGAATGAAGCATATTTCCTAAACTGGTGTCTCTTTTGGTCGCTAGAGGTGGTATAAAGTTCTGAAATACAGAACACTGAAGTTGGTGCAGAAAATATTAATGATCAATTCTTTCCCTCTGACTCACTGTTGTGTGTGCTGTAGGAATGAGAATTTTATTTTCCTCACTTCCATCTTCTGCCTTTTTACTCTTCTGGTTTTGGCTAAACTTCGTGTTGTGCAATTACATTCAGAAAAAAAGTGCTTTATGTACCTTCTGCGTTAAAGACTAAGTTTATTCCTCTTAAACTCCACTCCTGAAAACATTGTTGCTTTCCTAGTGTGTAGAGGTGTAAGAGAAATATTACATTGATAGGCATATGGAGAGGCTTTTCTGACCCTATACAAACCTTTGTTTTATGAAGTATGCCATTTAAGCAATTTGATACCTCCTAAAGTGCTACTGGGGAGGGCTAAATGAAAATTAAGATTGATTTGGGAGAGTAGAACTTGAGACAAAAGTAATAGCTATCAGAAAATCAAAGGAGTTATCCAGAGGAAAGAGAATCAGGTAAGAGATGGCTATACTGACTTGTACTAAATGAACTCTATTCAGAGTGTTGCTGATGACATGCTTTTAAGCTAAGAGAACACTAATCAGTCGTAGTGCAATACCTTGACTTTGTCCAATGAGTTGAAGTGGAAAAAAATCTTCATGGATGAAAATACCTCCAGCCAAATTAGTTCTGATTAACAGGGCCGTGTTACAGTAAAATTTCTTACCTGATATTGGACTTCCAGATATTTAATTGAATTAAGTAGTAGATGGAATAGGCTAGTAGCAGATATAATCTTGTCAGATACAAAACCAGGTAATTACTGCTCACTTGCACGTGAGACCAGGAAATACTGATGTAAGAGGTGAACTAAAGACTAACAGAAACAAGTCTGTTCTTGATGCTGAATTGCAGAAGTCTTCAGGCTTTTGAGAAGTTTCATCGTTTCAGATTGGAATGTTTTTATTTCACAAACATTATTTCTTATTCTCTGTGACTTTAGGTGTTTTATAATATTAGTATGTATGTCTTATTTTTAAGAAGTCTCCTCAGACTGAGAGTTGCACTGATAGTGGAGCTGAAAATGAAGGCAGTTGTCACAGTGATCAGATGAGCAATGACTTTTCTAATGATGATGGAGTTGATGAAGGAATCTGCCTTGAAAGCAATAGTGCTGCAGAGAGAATTTCTAAAGTTGGCAGTGAAAAGGTACGTTTTCAAAAAAAATGTTGTACTGGACCTGATTGGGATGGAGTTAATTTTCTTCAAAGCAGCCAGTGTGGTGCTCTGTCTTGAATTTGTGACTGAAACAGCGTTTGATAGCACGGTGGTGTGTTAACTCGCCCCGAAGTGTTGCGCAGCACCAAGGCTTCCTCTTTTTCTCCTTCTGTCCCTGTGATGAGTAGGGCTAGGGGTGGGCAAGAGGCTGGAAGGTGGCCTTAGCTGGGATGTCTGACCTGGGCCAACAGGGGGCTAATCCATGCCAGAGTCCCTGCTATGCGATGTCACGTTCAGCAGTAAGACTGGGGGATTTCCAGAGTAGCTGTTGCTCTCGGAAGACTGGCTGGGCACTGGTCCGCTGGTGTGATCCCAGTGGAGAGTGATCTGTCCCTGTCTACGTTTACCTTAAACAGTTTGAGAGGCAGATTAATTCTTGTAGCACTTGTGTGAGTCAGTATTGTTCAGTTTTATTTCTTAATATATACACGACACTGAAGGTATATCCATAGTACCTTTTATTTCCATCCTTTTATCTGTGGGTGAAAAAAAAGGGTTTATGACAGCAAACTTGGAGTGGTGAGAGAGAAATTAATGCATGCTGCAGGTAGGCACTGAATGGCATGTTGCTGGTTTGCAGTACACACTGAGGGACAAAAGCAATCTTCAAAGATGCGGAGAAGGATGACAGCAAATAAGCCTAAACTTTGCAGCTACAGACAAGTTGGTCATTACTTTTGTTTTTTGTGTGGAGATGTGTTTCTTAGCTGTCTAGCTAACAATTCATAAATTTGGAGCTTTTACAGAGAAGAAGTAATAGTATTGCATCAAGCCAGTTCAGAAATGTTTCCATGATTCTTCTCTTAGATCATTTGGTCTTCTCTCTTTCTCTTTCCGTGAATGAAAGGGGAAATTTCTCTTTACTTGTATTACTACGTATTCTTGTGTAACTTTTAGTGTATCGGAACTCTAATTTTGTTCCATGTCTATTGTGGTAATGCTTTTCTATTATACAGATCTGTTTTATAACATAGAACTATTTATATATTTGAGTTTGTGTAATTGTTTTAAAACTACTTTGTCATTTAGTTAATTTAATATAGATTGCACTTTTTCCTTCTCTCCCCAGAGTTCTTTACTGTATGAGCTCTTTTCTGTCATGGTTCATTCTGGAAGTGCTGCTGGTGGCCATTACTATGCCTGTATAAAATCTTTTAGTGATGACCAGTGGTACAGCTTTAATGATCAGCATGTTAGCAAGGTAAAAATAGTATTTTTAGTTACCATTTCATCCAGATAACTAAAGATAAGTTTCTATTTTGTTTAGTGATGACCAGTGGTACAGCTTTAATGATCAGCATGTTAGCAAGGTAAAAATAGTATTTTTAGTTATCTTTAGTTATCTAGATGAAATGGTAAGTGTCTATTTTGCATGTGATTTTTCACATACATATAGTGAAGCTGGTTTTGTGTGCCAGTATTTCAAGTGTTTACTTTTGTCTTACCTTCTCATCTGTGTGACCTGCAGCATACATGTGTCTCACTCAACTGATTTCTGAGTTTTTATATATGTATGGGGTTTTGTGCATCAAGGCGGAGTTGTGTTTCTTCTTGATGGTGAAGAGGGGGTGGTTCATAAAGAAGTCTTTATTCATGTACAGATGAGGCTGGATTTAGAATTTTGCCTTCTATGTGAAGAATACTTCTTGCTTAGAAGTGTATTTGTAGATTGTGCTCTTGAACCTGTCCTGATGCTACCCATAAACACTGCTGCTATCAAGAACCTGGATTTGTTTTCCTAAGAAGTTCTTATTTTTAAAAAGAATCTCAATGCTTTCATTGTAAAATGGAGAGACATCATTTTGAAATACTTTTATTTTCTGTGAGCAAATAAGCAGAAATATTATTTTTAATTAGAATAATTAATATTGTGTGTTATGCAATGCCATTTTTCCTGGTGAGAATAAATAATTAGTGCAAGTTTCTCAAATAATCATTAAATTGATTTTTTTATTAGATAACTCAGGAAGATATTAAAAAAACATATGGTGGATCTTCTGGAAGCAGAGGCTATTATTCCAGTGCTTTTGCAAGGTTTGTAGTACTGTAATACACTATTTTTTCTGATAGTGTTGTAGTGTAGTCAAATGAATGGCCAAAATGTGTCTGCTTAACATGTTAGCTTAAAATTAATAGTAGATGTTTCAAATAGTTGTAAGAACTATTCTGATTGCTGTTGCAGATCATTACAATGTGATACTTATCTTTGAAATTTCTTTTTGGTTAATGTTAAGAGATAGATAGATAGATAGATATATATATGAGATACAGCTCCTTACTGGGAGGGGGAGACACCAAAGAAATCCAAATTTTGAAGTCAATATTGTACTCCTGTTTGATAAATTCAGATAACTTTTCCTTTCTCCACCAGCTCCACAAATGCATACATGCTGATTTATAGACTGAAGGATCCTATGAGAAATGCAAGTAAGTATGTTCTGCAGTTCTTAACTAGTAAGATTCTGTTGTGGAGTGAGGAGATGTTTTGTATGCAATGAATACTAATTTTTGTGAGGGTGGTGGTATTGTAGGAAGCCTTCTTATATATTTTTTTCATTACTCATTATAGCAAACCCTTATGGATCATTAGGAGGTCATTACAAAATAAATTTTCTAATTTTTTTAGTATTTTCGATATCATGGGAATAAAAATCAGATACTCTCGGTGACACTGTATAAACTATAATGTTATGTGATGTAGTGTCATGATTGATAGATGCAGGAATAAAATTTCTTAAAAATGAGTGTGCAAGAACTTTGTAATGACAAAGTTTTACACTTCTTAAACAGCCCTTATGGTTTGTGTTTCAATTAGATGAGACAATATACTACAAATTATAGTCAGAAGCAGTTTTTGGATTTCAGTCTTTTATTTCCCTCATCTCTGATCTACTTCACCAGGATGCCTGCAGCCATTTAATAGCTGACAAGTTGATTAATCTTTGAAATATGATACAGTGGAAAATGAAGATTTAGAACAGCAGTGCAGACTTGGAAGCTTCATTCAAGTATTGGCTAATTTTATAGGGTCTTAGACTTTATAGGGTCATGTTGCTAATAACTGTAAACTTCCAGAATTTCTTATGTTGTAGATATTTTTTTTTAATAATACTGTAGAAAGAGGGGGAAAAATGTCTCGCAAAATCCATTTTGCTGCCACCTCATTGTTTCTGAGAATTCATGGTACAGGGAACAGTGCCATTATAAAAATATATTATTTGGTTTTGAAGTAACAGTACGCAAAGTAGTTGCTTTATATAGTTTTGAAGTGGATTCAACACAACAAGGATACTGCTGAAACAAAGCTTTTTATCAACAAATTGATAAAGTAGCCAGTTGTAAGAGCAACAAAAAGTAATGCTGTTTCAGTACTGGAATCATTGAAAGAATATTATTGATTCTGAACATGAAGTGATTGTTTAATTGTATATAATTTAAGAATAAGCAGCAGCCATAAAGTCTATAGGCCAAGAGCTGTCTTTGGAAATAGATTCTCCTGTAAATGCTATGGTCATTAATTCTTCAACAAGCACATAATGAAACTGAATCTGCTGTTTCAGATTTCTTGAACATGCCAAACCCATTTTCTGATCTGAAAAACTATTTACTCAAATCCTGGCAATAGGTGTGGCAGGGGGATTGAAAGACAACTGTATTTGCAAAAGTTGCTTTGTTCTTGTTTGTTTCTCTTTATGAAATCTCATGAAGCATGCTAATATGTATTAAGTAAAACATTTATTTTATCATGATGTAGATGATATCGCAGGACTTAGTATCAGCTCATTTACTTTTTAGAACAGAATTTACCTTTTCTGTCAAAATAGGCTTAAGTGCAGTCTTAATGTGTTTCTTTACAAGAGATAAGCTTCCCTTACTGATACTGGAATATTTTTCTTGTGTTGCTGATGTATAATTAAGGGGAATAAAAGCCTGACTTTGGTATCATTTAAGTCATGAAAAAGAAAACAGGACATGATAGAGTGGGAAATTCAGGCATAGAAGAGAGGGAAGAAGGCAAGAAAGATCATTTAAATATACCCATAGTTCCTAAGATATTGCCCACTGTGGAGAAAAAAAATGTTTTTTAAAGCTATTGCTTTGTTTTTACTGGCAGAGTTTCTTGAGGCACATGAGTATCCAGAGCATATTAAACACTTGGTACAGAAAGAGAGAGAATTGGAAGAACAAGAAAAGAGGCAACGTGAAATTGAGCGCAACACTTGCAAGGTTAGAATTTTTGCTTAATAAAGTAACAGGACATTTCTAGTATGAGCTGTTTCTCCAATAAACAGTAACTTTTTACTACAGTACAAGGACTCTTTTGTGATAAGTGTATTAATATTGATAATTAATCATACACCTCTTGAAAGCTTGTAGACAGCGAAGACATCTGTTAGAGGTATTCATCAGATTTTTGCTGAGTCCGTGTCCTCCATGTGAATTTGAATTGGTATTAAAACCAAAACAAAACTGTGGTTAACCTGATAGCACTTGATTGCAGCAAAATAAGCTCCAGGGAGTACGTAATGTTATGTTAGGTGTTTCGTGCTGTTAAATCTTTTCATACTGTGCCCCTTTGGTTCTCTGCGGTTGCAAAATACGTAACTGGAAAGGGAATTTCACATTCACTGTTCCTGTGTACATTTTGTTTTGGAGGATTTTCATGCTGCCTACAGTTTAGAGATGTTCTGATGATAAATGTTGTACCCTAGCTTGTCCAAAGGTAAAGATAGCACTAGCATGTATATATGTACATCTCCTGTGCCTCTGATCTTTTCTGTCTGCAGTTGTGTAACCAGCTGAAAGGAAACTGCCCTATAGCTGAACTAGAGTGAATTATTTTTTTTGTATTAGATGACTTGGTTACAGGGTTGTAAATTTAGATGAACTCTAATATGAAAGGTATTTGCAAATACCTTCATGATTATTTTTGCTTCTTTTTTATTTCATAGATTAAATTGTTCTGCATGCATCCTACAAAGCAAATAATGATGGAGAACAAATTAGAGGTTCATAAGGACAGGACACTGAAGGAAGCTGTGGAAATAGCTTACAAGGTATGCTGTGCATAACAGAATAGTTTTTAAGTGTAATTTTTTCTACTGTTGTGTATCTTCAGTTTTCAGTTTTCTAAAGCTGTGGGAATGTTTGGGGGTTTTTTTTGTGAGTTGATTTTGCAGGTTTGGTTTGGGGGTTTTTGTCTGTTTAGACTTTTTAGGGCGTTCTGGTTTGTGTTTGGAGTTTTCTGTTAGTAGCCAACAGATCATTTCAGATTTGGAATGTGTTAACACCTTGAGATGCAGGAAAAATAACTAACGTGTGTTACTTCCTCAGGTCTCAGATGTCATTTGGTATGACTGAGAGGCAGTGTATTCCTCTGAATATACTTCTGGAACCTGTCTTCATGCGCTTATATACATACTTTTTAAACTTTCCTCTCTGGTTTGATGTAGGCTTCTCTCTCTGTTTTGAAAATGTATATGTATATTGCACATGAGTGTATATAATATGCTTGATGTATGTATATATGGTTTTTTCTGAAACCAAATTGAAACTTGAATTCAAAGGATTCCTGGGTGTACATGTACAGAGATATTTTGAGCTTGTTAGGGAAAACCTAAACTCATAAATAAACCATTATTAAATGTTTTGGGGTATTATTTGTGTCTGTATAATTTAGCTAATGGATTTAGAAGAGGCCATTCCTTTGGATTGCTGTCGTCTTGTCAAATATGATGAGTTTCATGACTACTTGGAAAGATCTTATGAAGGAGAAGAGGATACACCAATGGGTTTATTACTTGGAGGTGTCAAATCAACGTATATGTTTGACTTACTGTTGGAAACAAGAAGACCTGACCAAATTTTCCAGTGCTATAAACCTGGTGGTAAGACACAGAGTTACATATAGATAAGGATAGACTAAAATTGTAGTGTAATGGCATCGTGGTAATAAAGCTTGTAAAACATAGAACTTTATTATGATGTGTGAAAGAAGAAAACTTTGTACTAAATTTAGTGAAAGTGCTTGGAACCACATACTCTGCTGTGTGGCCAACTTGTTTCTAATTGAAGCAGTTATAAGGTAAAATAAAATTGTCAAACTGCAGAACGTTTTTGCCTCTGGCATTAAAATTGGTCTGAAAATGAAATTCTGAAATGGTCTGCTTTACAGATTCATTACTGTTTGTGTATTTAATGCAACCCCTTAATCAGTACATCAGACAAGCATATGTATCTTCTTTGCCTGTTGAATTACATGGTTTTGTTTTCTTTTTCTTCCCTACAGAGGTCATGGTAAAGGTTCATGTAGTTGACCTAAAGACTGAATCTGTTGCTCCTCCAATAAGTGTACGAGCTTATTTGAATCAAACAGTTTCAGAATTTAAACAGCTAATTTCAAAGGTAATCTACAGTCATTTAAGACCTTCTGTGAATTTTCATTAGACTGTGAAATTTTGTCATAATTTAAATAACTTAAATGAGGGCCTGCATCTATCGCAGTTCATATTGTGTGTCATGTCCGGTAGATGTTAGCTGATACACTTGAGCTACCTGCTGTTAAAAGTAGCAGTCTCCTGCTCACTTCCATCCAGAACCCTGCCCTGGCTTTTGCACAAGCTTAACCGCTGTCTGACCACATTGCATATCAGCTTACCAGGTACTGCATTTTGCAGTTTATAGATCAATAAACAAACTTCCTCTGCTGTTTCCTGTGAATAATCTTAAAGAATTAATTACTTGCTCCAGTATTTGAAGTTGCATATATTGAGCACGTTACCTACTGTCAATGCCTTATTTTAGGCTACAAACCTGCCCTCTGAAACAATGCGAGTAGTATTAGAACGTTGCTACAATGATTTGCGTCTTCTGAACGTTTCCAGCAAAACGCTGAAAGCTGAAGGCTTTTTTAGAAGCAACAAGGTACATATTCTGGTTTTCAACTTGTTCATTTTGTGTATTTGTAGTTTCTGGTGCCGTGTTGTAAATGGCGTGGCTGTCTGCATAGAATTTATAATGCTTACATGTCGTGTATTTACCTGTGTGGGTTTTTTTAGCCAGCAGGTACTGTGAATTTGTAGTTTCTGGTGCCGTGTTGTAAATGGTGTGGCTGGCTGCATAGAATTTATAATGCTTACATGTTGTGTATTTACCTGCGTGGGTTTTTTTAGCCAGCAGGTACTGTGGTGCTGACAGGTATATGCATGTGATGCTGATAGATAGATACAGGGTGTGTATGAAACCAAGTAGGCATAATAAGGTAGAGCAG
>NW_009723572.1:0-376 GCF_000703405.1 Apaloderma vittatum | reverse complement strand
GGTTCAGCTGATGGTGAGATTAACAACCTTGTGATGAAGATATTTAAAAGTCGGCCCTTCCTAGGGAGCAAAGGTTGGCATGTTACTATGAAACCTGATTAATTCTCTAAACCTTCTGAACAGCTGTGCCTGTTCTCACTTTTGAACTTCTTAAGAAACAAATATCAAGACTAAGAGTGAGTTTTTGGTTGGTTTTTGTCTTAAATTCAGTAACTTTTACTGTGCAACTTCCCCCTGGCCAAATCAATGTTGTTTTTCAAAAAAATAGTTTTAATGAATGTTTCCAATAAGTTGTGTAGTGCCTTAGAGAAAGGGTAACTTAGTACATAACATCTGTAGCATTGCACTTTTTACTGCAGTAGTAATAGCACAGCTT